>NC_039365.1:26443461-26494713 GCF_003573695.1 Papaver somniferum
GGGGGGGGGTTTAGGATTCATGAATATGGAACTTTTCAACAGTTCTATGATAACAAAAATTGGTTGGAGGCTTGAGCAGGACCAAGAATCCTTATGGTATAAGCTCATGGATGCCAAATATCTCTTAGGCAGGAATGTTCCAAATATGGATATAAAATCTAAGGATGGAGATTCTTGGGTATGGAAAGGAATTCTAGAAGGCATCAACAACATACATCATCACTGCTATTGGAGAATAGGCAATGGGAAAAAGATAAAGATATGGGAAGACATTTGGATTCCAAACACCCATCTGAAACATGCAAAACCACATAATTGCCCACAAAATATTGAAATGTTAGAATCTTTACTTCTTCCAGATGGAAATTGGGATACAACACTCATCCGTACCTATTTTAGCAATGACAAGGCTGCAGTGATTATCAACCTGCAGACACACCCAAATGAAGAAGATAGAATAATATGGGATCTCAATGATAAAGGGGTCTTCTCTGTCAAGGATTTGTACAAGGAAAAAATTGAAAACCTCTACAGAAATGACACTACTACAGGGAACTGGGCATCTATTTGGAACATGGAAGTGGCACCAGTTATCAAAATTTTTCTTTGGAAATGTGCTCATGGAATATTACCCACCAATGCCAAAACAGCTAGCATTCGTCATTACACCAACCCTTCATGCAATGTTTGCAATAGTGGAGAAGCAGAAACCATGTCGTACATGTTCTTGAATTGCCCAACTGCTATACTGGTTTGGAAGGAGGTTTTAGGCTCAATTAATACCCATTTTGACAACAACATCATTTTCATTGACTAGTTGAATTCCTGGTTTCAACCTGGAATCACTAGTCCTAACTGCAACATCTATGCCACTACATGTTGATATATCCGGAAAGCTAGATGTGATCTCATTTTCCAAAAAATCCAGCCAAATGTGGGAGTTACTTCTCTCCGCATTAAGCATCACTTGTGCAATCATAATAAAATATATCATACGCAAGGGAATATTATGAAAAACTTTCCTCTCTTGCCTGAGGAAACTGATACATCTCAACAAAATATTAATCCCTACACTCTGGATACTACAACAGAGTTTGGAAATAATATCAACATATGCACCTTACAGGATCCTGAAACCTTATTATACTACACTGCCATGATAATGACAGATTTTGCAGGAAACATCTCTGGAACCAGAGGACATCCAGGATACTATGGAGCAAAGGGAGCAACAGAAGGGGCGAACCTAGATTTCCAATGGGCCAAAGAATTGCAGCACACAAACGTTACCATATCTGCTGAGGAAATGGAGGTTCTAGTTCGTTTCAAGTAACTATATCATGAAGCGGTTACATGAAGATTTCAAATTAACTATCACGAAAGAAGAAACTCTCATGATGAAGAAGAAGACAGTAGTATAAATATGGGTATTCACCCAATATCTTTTGTTCTATTGAATCTTAGCATCATCCATAGAACTCAAAATATGGATGCTTTCAAATTAGCTCTTTTCTGTAAAAACAATGCTGGCAGGTTAAGTTGCGCTTCTGCTACCAATGCCAACACTAACTCTATGTTGTTCGAGTCTTAGTGCCTTATATGCCTAAGTTTTTTCTATATAAAAAAAAATCACAAATCCTGTTAGATTTATAATTGGACTCAATTAAGCCATCCACTAAACCAACCGAAATTTCCTACTAAATCTTGCAAACTCAGCTAAAGAGTCCGCTATACGGTTCACAACTTTAAGAACATATATAAGAACAAGTCCAAAAGCCCACATATTGCCAAATATTATAGCACTTCTAACCTCCCATCGTCCCCTATGTACCAGTTTATGAAACCGATATTATTTCATATTGTTTCCCACTTGCAAGTGGACAGTACTAATGTTAAACATTATACACATACAAGAATGATAGTTCATTCTTGAAGCTACAAAACCAGGGGAAGAATCCACCAGAGAACAAACCTTTTTAGCTATAACACATTTCACAAGAGTATATTGAGAATATCCTGGTGGTTTGTGAATCTAGTTATTGTCCTGTCCATGATGGATTCTAGACGGGAAATTTTTCAATAAAGAGGTTATTCTTAGTTGGATGTTTAGCTAAACTATTATTAAGATTACATTTAAAAGCTAGTTAGTTCTTCAAATTAGTCGATTATTAGAGGTTATTCTTAGTTGGATGTTTTGTTTTTTTTTTACTAAAAAGGACAAAGATATATTAGGAAAAAGGGTCAGTCAAGGTGACAAAAGTACGAAAGCTCCATAAATAGAGCACACCACAAAGGACTGTCAAGGACAGCTTATAAAAGCTTTCCAATTATAAATTAACGTTAAAAGAGGGAACCCATCAAAAGTCTTGGTATGAATCAACCAATTAAACATAATACACTAATAAGTTGCTTACTGCTCCTACGTTTATTCGCAAAGCACCTATTATTACGTTCTTGATAAATTATCCACCAAACTGCAAAGGGTAAAACAAGCAAAAACTTATTTTTCTTGTCTTTGCATTCGTAACCTTCCGATTCCAGATTAAATCTTTAATAGATTCTGGAAAATCCAATATAACCCAAAGCTGTCAAAGAAGTAATCCCAAACTTTACTAGTAAACTTGCAATGAAGAAATAAATGAGAGTTTGTTTCTTGCTCGGAACCACAAAAAAGACAAAAATGAGATTGCACCTTCCCAACTCTATATAGAAAATCTCTTGTGGGCGCGCCTTTTTAGCACAACGTCCATACCAAAAAAAGACGCCTTCAAGGGAACGTGAGCATTCCTACTTGTTTAAGAGGAAATACAATGAATCCATCATTATCAAAAGTGTCATAAGATGCAGCCACCATAAAATTCTTACCATTGAGCCAAACCCTTCCATTCGTGCCTTCAGATAAGCGATTACTAGGAGAACCAATTAATTGGAGAAACTGAATTAAGATGCCAAGTTCAGATTCTCTAAGATTTCTAGAAAAATTAAGATTCCACCCATCTGAATTAGAAGCCAATTCAGATACTCTAACATTCTTAGATCTATAGATTTTGAATAAATAGGGAAATAACTGATGAAAAGGAGCATTACCAACCCCAGAATCTTGCCAAAAAAGAATATTAGCACCATCCTTGAGTTTCAAATTTGAGAAGTTCATTACCAACTCTCTAGAGTTTAAAATGCTAACCCATAAACTAGAAGTAACTGGTTTTTTAGAAGGATTAGGGAACAAAGAATTTATATTACCTTCACACTTTTGATGAATAATTCGTCTCCATAAAACAACCTTTTCCGAACCATACCTCCAAATCCATTTTGAGTGTACAGATGAATTCACAGGCTTTAATTTTCTGATTCCCACACCTTCTCTTTTCTTTGAAAGAGTAACTTTTGACCAAGCCACCCAACCTCTCTTCTTAGTAGCACTAGTAGACCCTCAAAGAAAATTCCTCATTATTTTTTCCAACTCCTTAACAAGCGAGATAAGAATCTGAAACATAATAAGTAAATATATAGGAAGACTGGACAAAACACTCTGTAGCATAATCAACCTGCCACCTTTTGAAAGGAAAGATCTTTTTCAACAAGCAAGTTTCTGATGAAACCTTTGAACAACACTAACCCAAATAGCCTTACATTTGGATTTGCTCCCCAAAGGTATACCAAGATAATTTATTGGAAAATTGGTAACATCACAACCAAAATAGAAGCACATCTCACAACATTATGCGAATCTCCAGTTCCCACAATTGCACTTTTTATGAAATTAACTTTGAGGCCAGAAATAGTTTCAAAGGAGAAAAGAATAAGCTTCAAGTTAGTTACCTGTACCTCGGAGTTATCAAGAAAAACCACCAAGTCGTCAACAAATTGAAGATGACTAACAATACTTTCATCATGAGCAACTTGAAAATCAGCAATCATCTTGGAAGCAGCTGCTTTCTTGAGCATAATAGATAAGATTTCAGCCACTAAAATAAATAAAAATGACGACAACGGGTCACCTTGTCTAATTTCTTTTTGATTTCTAAAATGTTTAGTAGCTTTTGTCTTTAACAAAATTGAAAATCTTGCATTTGAAACGCACTATTTTATCCTACTTTTCAAGATATTTCCAAACTCAAATCTTTCTAGAGTAATGTCAATGCAATTCCAGTAGACATTTTTTTTTTTTAAAATTGAAGGTTATATTAAAGTTTAAACCTCAAAGAGGTATACTACCTACAAGCCCAGGTAGCTAGGAAAAGAAAAAGAAAAATCCCCCACCCCGATGCTGACGAGTTTCGAACTCAGGTCGCTGGTATCATCACCCAACGACTTTACCACTGTACTACAGTGACATCTGCAATTCCAGTAGACATTATCAAAAGCATTTTCGAAATCTACCTTACACTCAATACCATTCTTGTTATCTCTTTTTCTAAAATCAATAAGTTCGGCAGCAATAAGAATATTATCGTTTATTTGCCTACCATGAACAAACGCGCCTTGAAAATTATAAATAATAGATGGCATTACTATCTTCATTCTCTTAGTAAGAAATTTCGATATGATTTTATAACAACAACCAATAAGGCTTATGGGTCTGAAAGTATTAAGAGTTAATGCCCTATTACACTCCAGAATCAAAGTGAGATTTGTGCAGTTAAGTCTCCAATCCAAAGAGATAGTATTTTCAAATTCCTTTAGAACCTTCATCAAGTCACTTTTAACAACATCTCAACCACACTTGAAAAACTCCATAGTGAAGCCATCTGGCCTAGGAGATTTATAAGTACCAAATTGAAACACCACATTTTTCACTTCGTCTTCATGAAAAGGTCTCTCAAGCGCTATACTATCCATCATAGAAATTTTAGGGACTTCCAGATTCTCAAATGAAGGCCTAATTGGAAACTGCTCTTTAAATTAGGAATCATAAAAAGAAATAGTTTCATCTGCTATTTTCTTCTTATCAAAGCACGTAGCATTCTCTATTTTCAAGCAATTGATATTATTCAGTTTATACTTAAAAGAAGCAGTATGATGGAAATATTTAGAGTTTTTCTCACCGTCTTTTGCCCATCTTTCTTTAGTTCGTTGAGCTAAGCTTCTTGCCTGAGAAAGTGAGATTTCAGCTTGCTTGGTCTTTGCAGTTTCCCTTGCCACAATGTCATCGTCGGTGAGAAGTGCAAATTCTTCCATACTGTCAATAACTTCAATTTCTGCTTCTAAAGAAGTGAGCTTAGCCTGCAAAGAGCCGAAGGTACTTCCCTGCCATGCTTCTTAGTTGGATGTTTAGCTAAACTATCATTTACTGTTGCATGTTGGGCTTCAAATAGCCCAACACAAATATAGGGATCACGCGGTAGTTTGCTTAGGGTTTATCAACCGTATTTGTACACTACCGTTAATGCTCTCAGGTGCCTAACAAATGAAAATGTTGGATTGAAGTATTTCAAAGTGGTTGACACACACAGTATTGTCATTTTGGATTTTGGGTTGTTATGATATCTACCATTTTAAGATGGTTAATAATAATGCACTTTGTCATGCTGGATGCTCTTAGTATTTCATTTTTTTACAAAACCAATGACCGAAATGTAGAAATTAAGATGATCATGGAACACAAAATAGATGATGCAAAATCAAAACAATTCGAGGATCTCACTTAGGTGAAGTTCGAAATTAGCCATATGATCCTCAAGAAAGTTCGCCCACACTTCTATTCCTTCACCACATTTCGTATCATTCATGAAAATTATGTTCTTACTTGGCTCAATAAATGGGTTAGTAGTTACCCAAATTGGCTTTCCCCAACCAAAATCAGCATCATATAATCCGAACTTGCACCAGCTTGTCATCAACAAGGGTAAAGTTTTAACTTCAACGTCACTATTTTTTGCTAGGAAATCATCATAAGCACTAACACAATCTAGAAACATTTTCTCCATGCAACGATTATCACCCTTTACCTTATTTATTTCTCCTCTCAACTGAGCTACAAGTTCAATGAACTGATCATCGAGTACCTCTTGCACCTCAATCTCACTACTAGTACTTGTCTTGTTGGCCGTATTTCTTGTCTCCGTTGTTGCTGGTAATACCACTGTTGCGAGCCCACAGAGATTCCCAAATGAGACATCAAGTAACGGTGGGTTCGTTCTTTTTCTATAATTCACGGCATGGTGTACCGCTGACAAAGAACCAGCCGAAGTGGATATTATGGCTGCCTTCCATATCAAGGCTGTAACAGCCTCAACCTTTGTTGGCCTGCGGCATTTGTATTTATCATGCATCAATACTTGGAGCTTTTCACGTACAGATGTTATCTTTTCCGCATCGAACACAAATCTTTTGCTGACAACTTTATATCCCGTGCTAACCTCTGTGGGATATGAAGCGGAACTGGGTGGCACCCCCACTTGAGATACCAACTGTTCACTAGGTGGGAAGAGAGACGCGGACTCGAAAGAAGGAAGCAAATTCTGATTTGTGGTTGCGCCCCCATAACGAGCGGTGTTTGTGGTGCCTGCCCAATTACGAATGAATGTACTCATGGTGCAGAAATCTGCGATCTTGTGTGATATACACAAACAAATGGCGGTTCCCCCGCAATCAAACATGTTCACTTGAACAATCACCTGTGCACCCTTAACAAATTTCGTGGAAACGACTTCAGATGGAACGAGTAGATTTAAGGTTACATCTGGTTTTATCATGAACTCACACATGTTACCTTTGATTTTTACTTCGACAAAGTCAATCCCTTCGTCATTACAGTCGACAACCATGTTGTCTTCCGTCCTGCCAGCCATTGGATAAAAGTGAACTAGCGTCTCAGAAAGAGACCTCTTAAGCAAGGCAAGATCATCATGGTGCTTACTCCCAGTACTGTTAGCAACGGCGGGATAGAAAAGTATGATTGGAACATAAACTGGAGGAAAATATTGATCGAGAAGTGACAGATTGAAGTTTCTGAGTTGAAATGGGGTTGGAGTGGTGGGTTTAATGGTTTCCTTCGAGATCACTTCAACAGCAGCACTAGACATTGTTGGCATCTCCCTAAACTGTTCCACAAGATCGATGATTTTAGTCAATAATGATCGATCCAAATATAAGAATGACAGCAAGGGAAAAGAATGGTTAGTGGGTACAGAAGAAACTTGTGGTCTTCATCTTCTACATAGTCAAGGCATCTAGCATGGTGGGCGCAGCCAGCTAAAAAAATAAAATAAATCCAAGCATATATAGTTGTATTTGTAAACTTTATGACCAATATGGTGCACATTGGCTTAGTTAGACAAGAGTTTGAAAGCAACCATTTTGGCCCTCGGCTATCTATGGATGGCCAAGATACAAAAACTTTTGACCCCGCCATCAAAACTCAAAAGAGTCATCAGAAATATAAAAACCAACGGTGTCCCCAAAACCAAAAGTTATTTGAACGAAAACTGGATATCTGTAGTTTCCGCAAACAAAGCTATGGCCAACAACCATGGCTTAAAAGGCTACATGATGTGCCGGTAAGAACTGTCCAGCATACTACTCGTAGAGAAAAACATCATTCGTAGTGCTTGATCTAACTTGGCAGGGTTTATAGCCTGCCGACAAGTTCAATGTTAAAGTCCGCCTAGTCAAATTTGGGAAAAGGTAAAAGTGGTCGGATCCATTACCCTAAATTTGGCAGATCCGTCACCATGCCACATTTTCCACTCTTTCAAATCAAAATAACAACTAAATGAATAAAAGTTAGAAACATAAAAGATGCCGCCAGGCTAAGAAAAGATAAAGCTAGTTAATTTTCTGTTCCCGTGACTTATTTGGAGTATTTGGGACGTACTGGTCAAAACAAAGCTAGAGCACGTTTATAAGAAGTACTCCTATTTTAACAAAATTAGGGGGTGATAGTTGCAACCTTTTCACCTCAATGAACTATCGCCGTGCCAAATTAGTGTAGTTGCATAAGTTTTTGACACTGGCAATGGTCTGTCAGATCGTTCTTTAGACCTGATCGGCGGGGAAGTAAGGAACAAAAGGCAACAAACTTGGATTATCTTTTACCAAAAAAAAATTAACATAATTATCGAAGAGAAAGGAATCACATAAATTTTTATTTTCATATCAACTCACATTTTGTACGTCATTTCTTTTTTTCTTTTTTTTTTCGCTGCCAAAGATGTGAATTATTATTAATTTGAAACTCTTGTATTGTCTGTTAACAAAAGACTCTCAATATTACTTAGGGGTTTATCAAACCATACCCTAGTGACTCCATTTTTCCTGTTGTATTTAGCTAACTTATCAGCAGGTTTATTACAATTCCTAGGAACAAAATGACACTCCCATTGCGGGATAGTTTTAAGACAATCAATGGCATCAAGCAAATTATCCTCGTTTTCCCAGGCTATCACTGGTGCAGAGCTATTGATGAAGCTTTCAATCCCTTTCATGTGTGTTTCCAGTACTATATGTGTATGCTACATCTCACTACTTCATTTAACATCTTGAAGAAACGCCAGACATTCTGTTTGCTAGGAACTCCTTACTCCTGCATAGCATTTTGTAGAGCATCCCCACCAGTTTCCTGCAAAATCACACAAGACAAGAGCAATGCCTGTTAGGCCAGAAATTACATCATAAGAAGCGTCACAGTTTATGACATAAAATGGTGATGCAGGTGGTTTCCAATGTGGAGAGGATATTGTATGATATTCATCAACTGGTCTATGTTCATGCTTTTCATTCAGCTTTTCTATGTAAGCTGCAAAGTTGGTAGCTTTTCTAGCAACTGACTGAGGGATGGCCTGCTTCTGTTGAAACTTAACCTCGCATCTTTCATTCCAGATAGACCATGAAACACTCATGGCAGTATTTAACCATCCTGTTGATATACTGTGTTGTCGACTAAGTTGCATCCAGTATTCAAAGATATCTGTTATGTTTCTGTCACTTTCTGAAGGAATACATGTGCCGTCTGGAATGACCATCCAAACAACTCTAGAAAAAGGACATGTGAATAAAACATGTATTACATCTTCATCATGCTGGTTTCAAAATGGACATTGTAGACTGATGTATATGCATGATCTAGAAGTTTATTATATGCGGATTTCAAAGTAAAACCTCCATTCTTTGTAAGTGTCCAGACGAGCTTTTCTTCAGCAGCCGTAGAAATTCTCATATGCAAAATTAGACTTGCAATATCTGGCTCAAATAGCTGGTGTACAAGTGATACATTCCATATGTTTTCCATCTTGAACTAATAACTCATGAACCCAAATATAATCTTCACTGTTTGTCACCCCTTGTTGTGGAGTTGGTGGTTCATTCATGCATGTTACCCATACATCAAGCCATATCTTGATTTTATCACCTTTGCCAAATCTCCATCTACTGTCAGCTTTAATAAATGAAATTTGTTTTTGTACTCCCTTCCAATCCCATGAGCAGCTTGTTTTAGAACTTGCATGAATCATGCTGGTAAAAGGAAAATATTTTGCTTGGATGGCTTTAACCCACTCCTCATATGGATTACTACACATTCTCCATGCTGCACGAACCAGGAGAGCTTGATTAAGAGTCTTCAAATCTTTAAATCCTTGTCCTCCAAGATTCTTGTGCAAAATTACTTTTTTTCCAAAAAGTGATATAAGTACCTCTTTTTTCGGTAAAGCCCCACCAGAAATCCCTTTGCAATGTATCAGTATGTTTGATTGTATCACATGGCATTTGAAGGCAGCTCATAGTATATGATGGTATAGTGTTGGTCACGGTCCTTATGATTAAGGATTTGCAAGTCTGAAACATAGAATCCCCGTTCCACTTTGATAGTCTTCCCTTTACTCTATCAACCAATCCTGCGAAGCAATCAATCTTTTTCTTACCAATAAGCAATGGCAGACCTAAATACCTTTCGTTATATTTCATTTTTGGGATCTTCAACCTTCTTGTAAGCAATCTGCAGAATCTCTGTGGACAATGCACGCTGTAGTAGACACTTGATTTGTTAAAGTTTACTGATTGACCAGAAGCTTCACCAAATTCTTTAATCATGTCAAGCAGATTGTTTACATTATGCATGTCAGCATTTATAAACAGCAGGCAGTCGTCCGCAAAGATAAGTGGGAGATAGAGGGAGCACCAGCCGCGATTTTTATACCTCGTATTTTGTTATTCTGCTCTGCATGAATTGATTGTCGAGAGAAAGCTTCCATGACAATGATGAACAAATATGGTGATAACGGATCGCCTTGTCTAACTCCTCGAGTTGGCTTATAAGCACGACAAGGATTTCCATTGAGAAGAATGAATATTTGAGTGGTGCTAATGCATTGCATTATTAGATTAAACCACTCTTGGCTAAACCCCGTCCGTGAAATAATATCCATAAAAAATGACCATTCTATCCTATCGAATGCTTTTGACATGTCAAGCTTCAATGCCAAATGTTTTGATGTCTCTTTTTTATTGTTCATAGTGTGAACAATTTCTTGTACAAGATGAATATTATCATATATTTGGCTCCCCGGAACATATGTTGCTTGTAGAGGAGAGATAACTTTCTTCATGACATTCTTCATTCTTCTAGATAAAATATTGGAGATGAGTTTATTAGAGGTATTGCATCGTGCTATAGGACGAAGGTTAGCTGGGAACTGCTTGTTTTTTGTTTTTGGTATAAGAGTAACATTTGTGGCATTTAAACTTTTAAGGATGTACCTAGTTCAAAAGAACTGCTTCACCATATCAATCAAATCCTGACCAACAATATCCCAATGATATTTAAAAAATCCGGGTGGGAATACATCTGGACCTGGTTTCATATCCTTGAGAGCTTTAAGGATTTCTGCATCATCTGGAACTCGCGTCAGTTCAATGTTTCTTTCTGCTGTGATTACTTTGGGAATACACTGTAGAATGTTCTTATTCTTTTCTGGAGTGGTGGTGGTATGGAGCTTACTGTAACGGTTAACAAGGAGTTCTTCAAGATCATTCCTAGTAGTGCACCAGTTTCCATTGTCATCTTTTAGCGCTGCAATGTTGTTTCTTGAACGTCTTCTATTAGCATTCGCATGATGATATTTAGTGTTTCTATCCATTTCAAGAAAATATTCATCTCTAGCCTTTTTTCCCCAAAACTCGCTTTGAATTTTATGCCAATGCTCTATCTGATTTTCTACTTCTTGAACTTGAAAATTGGTATTCTGGTTTGGATTACTTGCTTGAACTGCCTCCAATTGTTGGTGCAGTAAGGTAATGTTGCTATGGATGTTACAGAACTTCTCTCAATTCCATTTTGAAACATACTTTCTTGTAGTAATGAGTTTTTTAGAAAATTTGAAAGCATGAGACCCATTAACTGGGTGTCCCCAAGCAGCAACAACTTCATTCTTTAGAGTGTTATCCTTCTCATAACATTGGAAATACTTCCAATTTCTTTTATTATCACCATTAGAAGATGAAGAATCCAACATGATTGGACAGTGATCTGACCCTAACTGTGGAAGATGAATAAGCTTTTCCTCTGGATAATGAATGATCCATTCCCCATTAATTAAGGCTCTGTCAATCTTCGATCTCCTGACTCCCGTACCATGAACACTGCTTGACCAAGTAAAGGATCTACCTGTGTATCCAAGATCCTCTAAACCCGCTTCATATATTAAGTTGACATAAAATGGGTCTCGTGAAGAAATAGTAACTGTTGAAGAATTATTTTGAGCTCCTAATGAGAGTATTAGAAGTATGTATTTTGTATTCATCTTTGAAAACTAGATTTAAATCCCCAATGATTACCCAAGGTTGTTGGACAGTTTCACTTAAACTCTTGATATAATTCCATTGTATATCCTTGTTGTTTGTGTACGAAGAACCATACATGCACGTAAGTAAGAATTCAGGCTTCGATGGATCATCCTGCACTTGACAATATATAATCCAAGACTTTGCGTTTATAATTTTAAAATGGAAGCCATCTTTCCAAAGAAGTATTATGCCTCCAGCACGACCAATAGAAGATATGAGTTTATTGTTAGGATACTTAAAAGGTTTAATAAGTTTCCTCATTTTATCATCAGCTAATTTGGTTTCTGATATAAAAATAATATCAGGGTCATAACAATAAATTAAATCTTTAAGATGGTGTTTGAGGGTGAAAACGGTTTCTGCTGATTTCGGTAATTTCGTGTGTGTGGGTGAGAAACGAGTCTAAACCCTAAAAAATGTACTGCAGGGGAGTACTTTGATTCGAGAGATCAATCTGTACAAATATGGCTTAAACAAAGAAATGGCCGTTCCAGACTTGTTTCGGCACAAAGTGAAGGAGAAGGGTTGGTCTAGGGAGGGAAGCGAAGAGAGTGTTGAGACCAGAATAGTTGTTTGGGGAAGAGTAGTTGTTTGACGACTTGTATCAGAAAGTGGAAAGCTAAAAAATTGGAAAGCTAACAATTGATTTCTGAGTGTTGTATTCTCCTGACCAAAAAACTTATGTTTGGAGGAAATAGGTGAGACCTATTTATACAAGTCGCAACGAAACGTACCCTGGTCTCTTAAAAAGTGGAAACGGTTGAGTAAATGGAAGAAAATGGTAACGGGTAACGCCTGGAATTGATGTTTCCATAATGAAGGAAACGTTTCACCATTACTTCTTGTATTTACTAACCGCCTCACCCTTATGACACTTTCCTGTAACGGGCGTAGTGTACGCCGCACGCTGTAAACCGCCAGACCAATACCCTGATGAGCATCCCACAGTTTATGACATGTTTTGATGTCTCGAGTGTTTTCGTGGAAAACGTGTAGCATGTTGCTACGCGTGGCGTGGCCAAAGGATTTGGCGTTTGTAGCCAAGTTGGTGCCGTGACCAAAGAATAGGCCTCGTAGCCAGGTTGGTGCCGTGACCAGAGAGTTAGCATCGCAACCAAGTTGGTGTCGTGACCAAGAGTTAGCATCATAGCCAAGACATTGCCACGAGTTGTTTGGTGGAAGGTTTGTATGGATGAGATCTTCATCTCAAGAGGAAGGGTAGCAGTAGATTGTTGCAACCCTTCGTTTGGCAACCAGCGACATGGTTACAACGCTTGCATGCTCTTGGCACAGCCAAATTAGGGTTTTGGCGTCGTGGCCAAGAGATTGCCATAAATCATTTGGTGGCAAGTTTGTATGACTGAGATTCGTATCTCAGGAGGAAGGGTGGCTGTTGATTGTCGCAACCCTTCGTTTGGCAACCAACGGCATGGTTGCAGCGCTTGCATGCTCTTGGCACGACCAATTTAGGGTTTTGGCGTCGTGGCCAAGAGATTGCCATAAATCGTTTGGTGGCAAGTTTGTATGGCTGAGATTCGTATCTCAGGAGGAAGGGTGGCCGTTGGTTGTTGCAACCCTTCGTTTGCAGCCAGTGTCATGGTTTAGGCGCGACCGAGCTAGTATTTTGGCATTGTTTAGGCGCGACCAAAACTAGGGTTTTGGAATAGTTTAGGTGCGGCCAAAATTAGTGCTTGGAATTGGGCCGGAAGTTGCCATGCGTTAGGTGGCGAACTTGTACGGATGAGATCTGCATCTCAGATGGAAGGGTAACGGTTGATCGTTGCAACCCTTCGTTTAGCATCCAGCGGCATGGTGGTAGGGCTGCATGGCTTTGGCATGTTTTAGGAGCGACCAAAATTATGGTTTTGGCATAAACCGTTATGTTTGGCCTTGGGCCGGAAGTTTCCATGCGTTAGGTGGCGAACTTGTATGGCTGAGATCTGCATCTCAGATGGAAGGGTAGCCGTTGATTGTTGCAACCCTTCGTTTGAAAGCCAACGGCATGGTGGTAGGGCCGCATGGATTTGGTATGTTTTAGGCGCGGCCAAAATTAGGGTTTTGGCATAAACCGTGATGTTTGGCCTTGGGTCGGAAATTTCCATGCATTAGGTGGCGAACTTGTACGGATGAGATATGTATCTCAGATAGAATGGTAGCCGTTGATTATTGCAACCCTCCGTTTGGCAGCCAGCGACATGGTGGTAGGGCCGCATGGCTTTTGGCACAGTGGTGCGACTGGCATGGTTGGCATGCCTTGGCGTGGAGATGTGGCTGACATGGTATTCCTTGGAGCGGTGTTGTGGATGGCATGGCATGCCTTTGGCACAGTGGTGCGGCTGGTATGGTTGGATTGCCTTGGCGCGGAGATGTGGCTGGCATGTCTTGGCGCGGAGATGTGGCTGGCATGGCATTCCATTGGCACTGTGGCGCGACTGGCATGGTTGGTATGCCTTGGTGCGGAGATGTGGCTGGCATGGCATGCCATCGGCACTGTGGCGCGGCTAGCATGGTTGGCATGCCTTGACACGGAGATGTGGCTGGCATGGTATGCCATTGGCACCGTGGTGTGGCATGAATGGTTGGCATGCCTTGGCGCGGAGATGTGTCTGGCATGGCATGCCATTGGCACTGTGGTGCGGCTGGCATGGTTGGCATGCCTTGGAGCGGATATGTTGCCAGTCCGTATTGAGGGTTCTGTCGTGGAATATAACGTATATAAAAAAAGGTACCCCTGTAATTTTTACGTAGGCATGTTGAATGATTCAATAAATGTGCTAGTGGTCGTAGTGACGTCATATCAGATGTAAGGTTTTACGATTTTAACCCTAAGATAAAAACCACCATCAACATTAAGTCCCATGCTTAGCTCGAAACAGAAGCATTGTTGCTAGGTAAGCATAAGATGGTTACAGGCAAGGACAAAATCGAAATGGCAAGTCATGAAAAGATGATCAGGAAGATCCGTCTAACCTTTTTCGGGAGTGTTCTGAGAATCCGTGATTCTTGCGTTGACGGCCTTGCATATGTCCTGCCCGTGGTGTTGCTGGCTAGACCGTGAGAATGGTAGGGGCGGTTGCCGGTTGAGATGTAGAATGTTGGCTTGGTATGGCGCTCGCTTGGCATGGCGCGGACTCTTAGCACGGTGCCAGCATGGCATGGAGCGGACTGTTGAGCACCGTGAGGCAAGGCATGTCGCGGACTGTTTGGGAACCGTGAGGCAAGGCATGGCGCGGACTATTGGGCACCGTGAGACTTGTTCTTGCGGGCCCAATTGCCTTTTCCCCTTCGTGGCTCAAATAAGGAATCCTTTCCTTATTCAAATTCCAAAAGTGTCATGCCTATAAAAGGGGTTGCTCTCCCTTTTATTTTGTACCCTTGTTCTCACGTCCTTGTGCTAGCGGCAGAGTGGTAGCAATAAAGCGAGCAAGCATTCCAGGTATGTACTCCAGGGTTTCTCCTTCAATCTCTTTCCTCTTTTTTTTTACTGGCGCAAGCCCTAGCCATAGGTATATATTCTATGAACTTGTAGAAATATTTTAGTGTGAATACTGCAATAATGTTAAACACTTCAATTATTATGCAATATTAGGCCTGTACGGGAAGGTGACTGCCACCAATTATTTTCCCATGAAAACCTAGCTTTTAGGGTTTCCTTTTTTTCTTGGTGTAGCCGTGTGTATAATTTCCGCGGTGGAGCGTGCTTTTTTGGCCGGGCGCGTACTTTCCGCTGCGAGGTACAGTTTTGGCAAGGAATGTGCTTGCCGTGGTTACGTAGGGTTCGCTAGTTTCCATTTCTTCGGTTATGTGTGTTATGACTTGTGGTTGAAAATAGAGTGGGTTGCAACCGAAATGAATTCTCCATTGCTGATAAAGTAATCTTCGTGCACCCTCCTTCCAATAGTAATTTTTTTTTATATCCCTCTCTTTTGTTGTAGTTGAAAGCGTAAGTATCTTAAGAAGGTTTCGTTAGGATGTCACCTGAGAAAATCCCTGCCGCGGCTTCGAAAAATATTGGCAGCTCTAAGCCAAACATGTATGATGAATTTTTCACAACGTCCGCCACAGCTAGGAGAAATCATCCTAAGTTCGTGCCCGTCCTCCTGACCAGTTCAGAGGGTAAAGGAGACACACAATTGATTCGACCAGGTTTTGTAATACATTTTGCCTTCAGAGGCAAGAGTATCCTGCTTCTTCCATTGACTTCAGAATCTATTAGAGTCCACTGCGCTCTTTTGACAAGTAGATGCAATTCATGATAAGTCAGGACTGCGTAAAAGAAAATTTGATCAAAGCACAAATCCTTGACGCTGTCACAGCTTCTGCGGCACTTCAAATCAGGAAAGATATCCTGAGATTAGTTTCTTTCGTCTCTCGATGGTGTCCAGACACTCACACAGCCATATGCAGGCGGGGTGAAATGACTGTCTCTTTGGAAAGTGTAACTGTCTTGCTGAACCTTCCCATAACAGGGAATCTTGATATCACCTTGTCTGAAGATGAAGAACAAATGCACGCTACTCTCGTTGCGAAGTAAAAAGGTTTTGTTATGAAGAAAAATTAGAGGTGTTTTTACAGCTGGTGGGTGTCTCAATGGTTCCCAGATGAGTCGGAGCCAGATCAAAAGAATAGTACGCTTCATGTCGCGATATTCTAGGTTCTTTGGTTATCCAGGGACATTTTTGACGACGGCTCTGGTAAGAAGGAAATAAGACAAGGTCTCATTAAGTTTTCCATCAGATTAGTGAAAGGTGTTGTTCTCCCCATTGGCGGCTTGTTTCTCGGTTCTCTGTGCACACATTTGGATAATTTGGTTGCGGACATGCGTGCTTCAAACGGCTATATGAAAGTGGACTCATACGTCCATGTTGCTTTCTTTCAAGCGTGGTTATGGAAGCATTTAGAGAAGTGCGCTCCCAAACCGCTGGATTTACTTCCCGAGTCTTGGGGTGGTTCTAGGATACTTCCCTGGATGAACAGGCGCCCAAGATTTGGCTGAAACTGGTTGACTTCCTTGACAACTCCTACACAATCAAATTTCGTCCATGGGATCCGGTGCATGGATCCATAGTTCAAGTAGACACTTTTGCCTCTGTTATGATTACATTTTTGCTTTCTGAAAAGAACACGAGCATTGGGGAGGTTGTGTTCATGCGAAGTTGCACGCCTGATTATGTACCGTCTTTCTTTCGAGGGTCTTGTTAGGCAGTCTCTTATAACATTGACAGGGCGGCTCGACATATGGTATTTGACCAAGGGGTCCTGCTCTCTCGTTAGTCGGTCGTTCCAGAAAAATTGTTTCCTGCTGCTCTTGATGCTAGTGCCCTTGCGCCGGGTATAAGTCTTCCCTTCTTGCTCTCGGCACGAAATCCGACAACAACTTCTAAGTAAAACATATTCTGGTAGGACGAGTTCCTTGCCATTCATGGATTCGTGAATGAAATAGTGAAGAATACTTGTAGTAAGCCTTCTGCTGCAACTTTAGCAAGACATCTATTGTTAAGGGGTCCTTCCTTGCCCAAACAGAAATCTCCTAACACGGACACGGACAGTCCCCAAAAGAAGGAGCGAAGGTTGAAAGATCTCGCGAGTGTTTTTCAATCAGATTCAACGGCCCTTGTGACTTTCAATTCTTCAAACGTTCGGGTGTGTATTCTTTTTCTTTCCCACTCAGTCGGATTGCACAGTTCTTTCGTTATTGAAAATCTTTCCTTATTCCTTAACAGGGCGTGAACGCCTTTGCCCAGCTTGCACGTAGTCATAAAAAGGAGGTTCTCGCAGCAGAGGGTGTCAATGCTCAGTCTCAGAGATCGGCGGCCCTCGCGGCAGAGGGTGACAATAGCTTGAAATCTAGTGATGATGAAAATAGCTCTTCCAACAGCAGCGCGGAGTCTTCGTCTAGTCAGTCTGAAAGTGAATCGGTAAGTCTTCCATGTATTCTTCTTCTTCCTTTCCCTCTCCTTTTTTTTTGAAAAAAGTCTAAACCATGATATCGCAGGGAGAACCCGCTCCTGAAGATGGCCCCGAAGCGGAAAACTCCGTGGCAGCTGCGCCTGGCGACCCGAAAATGGAGGTCGATCAAGATGAAGATGTTGTTACGTCTCAAGTACCGGAGAGTGCTCCAGCAACCGCTGGCACCATTGTAGTTAGGAATCCCTTTCCATTTGCTGGTTCGGTTGCAGGCGCCGTTTTTGCTCCTCCATACTTAGTTCCTTATCCAGATCATGTGTTGATTGGCGGCTTCAACGTGCCAGCCAAATACGAGACGTTGTATACCAAGATATGGGAAAGGTATGGACACATCGCCACAAACAAAAAGGTTACTAGTCGGTTTGCGCTGGTCAAGCGTGTGGAGGAAGCTTTATCTTCGATTGATGACATGTGCAAAGTGACTGTCCATACTGTTTCTGAAGACGTGGTCTCAAGCTGGAAGTTCCATCGTGATGTGTGCGTAGACCACGAGTTCAACGTTCCCTGGTTTGTTGAAGGTTTCTCTGAGATCGAAAAGTTGCATACCACGGCGGCTGAAGGCCCTTTCGCGGATGAGGTCGCACAGCAGGAGACAGAGATCGAAAGGTTATCCACGGAGCTAAAGCTGAAACGGGCAGCTCTCCAAAGCACGAAGGAGGCTTTCTCCAAGAAGAGCAAGCCATTACTAGATGGTTTTCGTTGAATGTACTTCTATCTCCTGAACTTCTTTTTCTTAGGTTTTTTTTTTTTGAAAGGCAAAGAAAACGCCTAGTTTATGGTTTGGTTTTCTGGATATTTGGGTTGGTAGATAATTGTTACCTATGAGGGTTTTGGATTATTCTTTTGGGATGAGTTGTTTTTTTTTTTTAGAATAATGTTATTTTTTGGTTATGACTATATGCGGCATAAATACCCCAGGAGAGTCATGGATTTGTGAATGTTGTGTTGTCAGTAGAAAGCATGGGATGAAAACATGGGGATAACATGGCGGTCGGTTTCTACCATCTTATGTGAAAATTATAGGCAATAGAACATGCAACTCGTCTGAAGAGACTTACTTGCTTTTAGAGTCTCCCAACAAAATGGATCTCCCGGATGTAAATCTGAGTTTTGTGGGCGGCGACGCCGTGACTGTGAAAAGTCCCCAAACATTCCTAAGCCCCAGTCGTTCCAGAGTCGTCTGATAACCGAGGTGGCGGCTAGCCTGCTTCCATCATCTCGATATCTGGGTTGAAAATATGGAATCGGAAATCAGGAATTGATATTGTGACCGATAGATTAATCTCCCACTGTGGTCGCCAATTGTTTGAGGGTGAAAACGGTTTTTGCTGTAATTTCGTGTGTGTGGGTGAGAAACGAGTCTAAACCCTAAACAATGTACTGCAAGGGAGTACTTTGATTCGAGAGATCAATCTGTACAAATCTGTCTTAAACCAAGAAATTGGTCGTTCCGGACTTGCTTCGTTCACAAAGTGAAGGAGAAGGGTTGGTCTAGGGTGGGAAGCGAAGAGAGTGTTGAGACCAAAATATTTGATTCGGGAAGAGTAGTTGTTTGGCAACTTGTATCAGAAAGTGGAAAGCTAACAGATGGGAAAGCTAACAAGTTATTTCTAAGTGATGATGGCATACCAAGGCATGCCAACCATGCCATCCGCACCACTGTGCCAATGGCAAACCATGCCAGCCACATCTCCGCGCCAAGTCATGCCAGCCGCACCACTGTGCCAATGGCAAACCATGCCAGCCACATCTCCGAGCCACGGCATGCAAACCATGCCAGCCGCACCACTGTGCCAATGACAAACCATGCCAGCCACATCTCCGTGCCAAGGAATGCCAACCATGCCATCTGCACCACTGTGCCAATGGCAAACCATGCCATCCACATCTTCGCGCCAAGGCATGCCAGCCGCACCACTGTGCCAATAGCAAACCATGCCAGCCACATCTCCGCGCCAAGGCATTCCAACCATGCCAGCCGCACCACTGTGCCAATGGAAAACCATGCCATCCACATCTCCGCGCCAAGGCATGCCAACCATGCCATCCGCACTACTGTGCCAATGGCAAACCATGGCAGCCACGTCTACCGCGTGATAGATGCATTTATGTGTCTATTTTGTTCTCAATTTTCTGTATTGTTAGACTCGATTAAGTACTTATTATGTTATTTTGTGTTCTTGTAGGAAATTTTAGAGAAATAAGCCCTTGCGACGAAATGGGCTCAAAAAGCAGTGTTTTACACCCCGGAGAAATGTACCGTAGGCACCCCAAAAATGCACCGGAAGCGTCCCAGAAATATCCCGGAGGAACCCAGAAAAATTACTATTTCCACCCCAATTGATATTCGCACCCCAGCACTCTGGATAAGGGGCACCTTCTTCACAATTTGAATTTGTGTTTTTGGCGGGAAATGAAGTTTTCAACTGGCAGAATTTTGATTGTCAAAATGAATGGGTAAGAGTGCGATTCAATCGCTGAAAATTGGCAGAAAGATGTGATTTGGCATAAGGAACAAAGTTTGGGTGGTGGTTTCGATCAAATTTGGCTGGAATGCGTGTTTTGATTCTCGAGTTCAAAACAGGGCAAGCATGCACTGGAGGATGATAATCACGCGTCATGGAGAGTTATGGACGTGTTCTGATGATGTGGAATTGCTCGAGCATCACTTTGGGTCGTGAAGAATCGATTTGGAGTGTGGAGGGAGGAAGTTTACGCAAGAAATTCCAAGTTTGGTAAGAAAATATTCGAAAAATATTGTTATTCACTGCCCGCATAATGAAGAATTATATTGGAGTTATTGGCGAGATTTGGAGCTGTTGTTGGGTATAAATAGGCTCTTTGGGTCTACTAGAGAGGGTGTCGAGAGTCTGGGGGGCTGAGGAGAGCCAGAGAAGAAGAAATTCGAGTTTTCCCAAACTCGGTTTCTGCTGCTGCTGCTGCTGCTGATGAACATGAAAAACACGAAGAACAGACCTGCAACAGCAGTCGTTTTTCTACAGTAGTAACGACTAACACCTGTGGGTCGTAATCAGGCAGTCTTATTTTCCACAGCGTTTGCGACAGAGCTTCAACAGTCTTATTTTATCACTGAGGGTCGTAGTTCTCTGGTTTTATTGTATTTCTCATATTCTCATCATTTGTAAACCATTTTTGAGCCATAATAAATTATTTTGAGAGCATTTTTTACTATGATGAGTTAAACCCAAACACTGGGACGACGGAGGAGGCCGAGCTTCATACATGGGTAATTTTATTAATTCTTTTTAAGACTTTTGCATTAAAAATTAATTGAAATATGATTTGATTAAATTGGGTGTTATTTGATTAGATGGGTCATGCTTAGCTTAGGTGATTTGATGTTCCATGCTTAATATTTACAATCAATTATTTGAGAATCTACTTTGGCAAAATAAGAGTCCATATATGTTTTGAACGATTATTGTTGAGAATAAATCATTGAGCCTTATGTTATGAAGATTGGCCGAATCATTACTCCCAGTACCTCTCTACCAATTTGTCAATATTTTTGTATATAATTTTTATAAATCTAAAAATCCTTCACCTTCACAAGTCTTAGAGTTCGAACCTTCATTACTACAACCCACGAAAAATCATTAATCATTTTGGCGCCGCCGACGCGGATTTGTGCTTAGGTATAATTTTTAGGTTTTTATTATTTTTCGTTTACTATTATTTGTTTTTTTTACGTTTCTTTTTGTGTCTTTGATTTACAGGTTCGAAGTGGAATACTAAGGACTTGGGAACAAAAAGCTTAAAGCTAAAAGCTAAAAGAGAAGAAAAAAAAAAGACATAATTTTTTTTTTTTTTTTTTAGGATTTGTAAATAGGCTTTATTTTTCATAATTTTTGGACTTTATTCTTTTTTTTAACCCTACGGAAGGGTATTAATAAAAAAAAAATTATATAAACTGTGTGTAGGGAAGGACGACGATTACTATATCGTCTCGGCCCCTCGGGTTCGTATATGACATAGGAGTCGTGGCCCGAGTCGACTTCAACGGTTCATCCCCCGTCTGGTACGGGAGGTAAGTCCATCGAAACACTCGCGAATCTCCTGAGCGGGTTTACTGTATTCCTTAAGGTGATTCATTGATTGAGGACGAATTTGGATTGTTTTTAAATTCCTAGTAAAGGGCAAGGCCTGGCCAATACAAGATAAGGGTTCGGATTTCATCACCGCTCCCTTCTTGCCCGCCTTAGGAAAACGAAACCTAACGCGAACCCAAGATTTAAAATTTGGAATAGAACGAGACCGATAGGGTAACGATCTTAATAGGAAACTCGTTCGAAAAATATTGGTTGCTCTTTAAGCACACTTCAAAGTTCATGATGGTTTCTGTGAGTTGAATGCGTGGCTGCGCCGCCTTCTAATGCGGTGAGGCCTTGGGTATCAAAGCTCTACTAAGCTTCCCTCGCCTCGATTCAACTTACATTAGCTCAGATTGATTCCAGACGAGGTCTTCTCAAATTGCAACGAATTCCCTTTCGAAAGATAGAAGCTGGTTTAGAAACAATCTAAGTGGAGCCATCATGCTTTTTGTTTGCTAGATTTTATAGGTTTGATTTGGTCGAGTCAGCCTTGTTTGTGACTGTGTAGAATTCCCTTGCAATTAAGAATGTCGAACTGGTATGATAGAAGCCAATACAATGAGTATCGACCTGAATTTGAATATGGACATCATCCTTTTTATGACCATGTTGGGAACAGTGGTTGGGAACGCCATCCTTTGGAAGGATATGGGTCATACCCTGGTGAGCCCAATTACTATCCACACATGCATCAGTCTTACGAGCAAGAAGATTATAGTACGAGTTATTCGTCTCTAGAGGATACAATCAAACTATTGAAAAGTAGTCCTTTTTATGATCCCTATGTTCATATTCCTCCTTTAGAAGAGTCCCTCAGGAAGTTAGCTGAGTCGACGCGTAAGTTAGCTGAGATGAATAGTATAATTATAGACGAAATAACTACAATAATGAGTGAACCTTCTTTAGAAGACCACCTCAAGCGGATAGCTGAGATGAACGAAAGAATTGCTGAAAATTACTTGAATTGCCAATATAGTGTATCCAATAATACCCTTGAGAATGAACATAGTTATTCATATAATCAAGATGACGAGGTTAGAATTGGTAACGCTACTTGTTTTGATGAGGTTCGACCTTTTTCATGTTATTATAATGAGGACTGTGATGAGGATAGTATTGATGAAGAATCTTAAATATGTAGGCATAGTGATCAGGATTCTAGTAATCCAATTGAGCTGTATAGTGATTATATTATTTCTAATTCAAATCCAAATAATTTTTATGATTATTCACCTATTCAAAAGGACGAAGATTTGATTAGGGATACTACCGTTTTGGACGATGTAGATTTTCCTTTTGATTACGAAGCCGATAGTGGTTTAGAGGAACAGGTTCATTTCGAAAATACTGTTTTAGAGTCTAGCGACTTAGAAACAATAGTCTTGGAAGAAGAAGATAGACCCGTAGAGATGAGTAATGATGCACTACCTAATAATAACTTATAAGAATTTCTTGAATATTTTAAGGACTCTGAAGATACGGAAATTCAAGAAATAATTAGAGGTCTATCTAGAGACACTGAAAACTCTAAGTTTGGGGGTGATTATCACTTCCCTAGTGCCTTACCTTTAACTCTCAGAAAGTCCCCACACTTAGGACTTGATATATGTGCCTCGACCATTTTACAAGATTACCTTCATACTCGTTTTCCCGAGCCTAATGATGTCCATGAAAGAGTTCAGTTATTAGAAACCCATCCTATGGTTGATGTGGTTTGCCCAGGATATGATACCCAGATTGACTTTGTTTTCCCACCAAATAGTTTTCTTCCAACTGTGGGAACGTTTCAAATGAGTCGAATATTAAGTTATGAGACTAAGCCTAAGTACTTTAGGTTTATAGAATCGACACATTTTCCTAAGAATGACCAATACTCTCACTGTGGTCAACTATGTAAGTCATATCTGATTGACTTAGAGGATCCGCAATTATTTAGGTTATTACTTCGTGATTCTAAGTTCGTATTTGAGTTTTTACAGACTTCTAAGACCTAGTGATTCGGATCCCATCTATGAAGAAACGCAGCCAATGAAAATATTCTATTTAGACATTTTCATAGAACCTGAACCTGAACAGCAATTAACGATAGTTTTCAGGAAACTAGGTAAGGGCATGCTATTCTTGTCCACTTTCTTGGTTCATTGCAGTTTCCTTTGGTCAGCTCTATTTAGTTTTGAAGACCCACAGTTATTTCGATTGTTACTTTATGGTTCGAGTTGACTAATCCTTTCCTAAGTCTGGCTGAAGACTTTAAACTTAGCACTTCTTGGGAGGTATCCCATGCTCATGCAACACGGTAATATCTTTCCTTAACGCTTTTGCTTCAAATGGTAACAGTTTCTCCTTGTTCATGCTTTTAGTTTCATCTTTAGAACATTGAGGACAATGTTAGATTTAAGTTTGTGGGTATGGGAGAAACTTTTTAGTTGCAATTATTAAACTCCAGAGCCTAGAAATTTATGCCTATTAAGGTTTGCACTAACCAATCTAAGTGGATGGGAACATCTTGGTTATAGGAGTTGAGGAACCAATCTGATTAGATGGAAACATCGAAATAGTCTATTCATAAAAGCACAGAGCTCAGGTGTTAGAAATAACATGATAGTTGCACCATATCTCGTTGAGTCCTTTTCATTTCTGTTTTATTTTTTCATTTTAAACTATGTTTCTCTAAATGATTAGGTGGGGCACACGATTCAAGTTGTTACCACTGCTAGGGTGAATTAGAGTGACTGGGTTACTAAAAAAAAAAAGACCGGACCAGTTAGACCAATCGGAATAAGTATTAACACTTGGATAGCAATATGCGTGTGTTCTCCCTGTTTCTGTCGCCTAAGCAAGTGTGGAATGCAGGACCCGTGGGAACTATCGTGTAATCTGATGACAAGAAGCATGCGCTTGGATCAGAAAGATCTATTCATGCCGTTAAGTTAAAAAAAAATGGTTATTGTTCTGTGTAGTCAACTGCTGGTTCCCTTGTATTTGCCAGTTTGTTGATCTAGATTTAAGTTATTGACCACTGGTTCCCTTGTATATGCCAGTTGTGTTGATATTAGTCAGACCGGTATCTCAGTCCATTAGGATAGGTTCATTTTGGCAGTGGCCTTCAGACAGATATGTGAAACATCGATCATTTGGTTAACATCAAAACCATCTACATTTTTCTATTTCCATCTCCTTTTTCTATCCATATGATTAGTTTGACTCCGAATATGATGTCCATAGTGCAACTATCTGAGTAGAGCTCTGTCATTTTATATGAATTTTAGTATGCTTGAGTGTAAACTCGTGTACAACAATTGGAATTTCGCATCAGGGTACTTCCTCCTGTAGTCAGTGATTGTAAGCCAACCAAGGAGATTCTTTAGTGCCTTCCAAGGTTCTGCGTAGATAACTAGGGTATGGAGTAAAGCTTTTGTGGGTACACCTCTGGTAAACCCTCCGGAGACAACACTCCGCCACTAGGGCCACCTAGGGTTCAAATGATTTTCCTTTCTAGAATAAATTTGCTCGAGGACTAGCAAATAATAAGTTTGGGGGTATTTGATAGACGCATTTATGTGTCTATTTTGTTCTCAATTTTCTGTATTGTTAGACTCGATTAAGTACTTATTGTGTTATTTTGTGTTCTTGTAGGAAATTTTAGAGAAATAAGCCCTTGCGGCGAAATGGACTCAAAAAGCAGTGTTTTACACCCCGGAGAAATGTACCATAGGCACCCCAAAAATGCACCGGAAGCGTCCCTGAAATGTCCCGGAGGAACCTAGAAAAATTACTATTTCCACCCCAATTGATATTCGCACCCCAGCACTCTGGATAAGGGGCACCTTCTTCACAATTTGAATTTGTGTTTTTGGCGGGAATGAAGTTTTCAACTGGCAGAATTTTGATTGTCAAAATGAATGGGTTAGAGTGCGATTCAATCGCTGAAAATTGGCAGAAAGATGTGATTTGGCATAAGGAACAAATTTTGGGTGGTGGTTTCGATCAAATTTGGCTGGAATACGTGTTTTGATTCTCGAGTTCAAAACAGGGCAAGCATGCACTGGAGGATGATAATCACGCCTCATGGAGAGTTATGGACGTGTTCTGATGATGTGGAATGGCTCGAGCATCACTTTGGGTCGTGAAGAATCGATTTGGAGCGTGGAGGGAGGAAGTTTACGCAAGAAATTCCAAGTTTGGTAAGAAAATATTCGAAAAATATTGTTATTCACTGCCCGCATAATGAAGAATTATATTGGAGTTATTGGCGAGATTTGGAGCTGTTGTTGGGTATAAATAGGCTCTTTGGGTCTACTAGAGAGGGTGTCGAGAGTCTGGGGGGCTGAGGAGAGCCAGAGAAGAAGAAATTCGAGTTTTCCCAAACTCGGTTTCTGCTGCTGCTGCTGATAATGAACATGAAGAACACGAAGAACGGACCTGCAACAGTAGTCGTTTTTCTACAGTAGTAACGACTAACACCTGGGGGTCGTAATCATGCAGTCTTATTTTCCACAGCATTTGCGACAGAGCTTCAACAGTCTTATTTTATCACTGGGGGTCGTAGTTCTCTGGTTTTATTGTATTTCTCATATTCTCATCATTGTAAACCATTTTTGAGCCATAATAAATTATTTTGAGAGCATTTTTACTATGATGAGTTAAACCCAAACACTGGGACGACGGAGGAGGCCGAGCTTCATACATGGGTAATTTTATTAATTCTTTTTAAGAATTTTGCATTAAAAATTAATTGAAATATGATTTGATTAAATTGGGTGTTATTTGATTAGATGGGTCATGCTTAGCTTAGGTGATTTGATGTTCCATGCTTAACATTTACAATCAATGTTTTGAGAATCTACTTTGGCAAAATAAGAGTCCACATATGTTTTGAGCGATTATTGTTGAGAATAAATCATTGATCCTTATGTTATGAAGATTGGCCGAATCATTAGTCCCAGTATCTCTCTACCGATTTGTCAATATTTTTGTATATAATTTTTATAAATCTAATAATCCTTCACCTTCACAAGTCTTAGAGTTCGAACCTTCATTACTACAACCCACGAAAAATCATTAATCACCGCGCCAAGGCATGCCAACCATGCTAGCCGCACCATGCGCCAATGGCATGCCAAACCCTTGGCCCCACCATGCCAAGCCAACCGCACCTTGCCTTGGCCCCAGCCATGCTAGCCGCTCCATGCGCCAACGGCATGCCAAACCTTTGGCCCAAAACCCTAGTTTTGGGCACGCCAAACCGCGCCAAGGCATGCCATGCCACATGTGCCAATGGCATGCCAACCACCTTGCCGGACTTCCCCATGCGGCTACCAAAACGAAGGCGTGCGACGATCAACGACCACCCTTCCATCCAAGATGCAAATCCTAGCCGTCCAAGGTCGCCAAACAACGCATGGTAACCTTTGGACCAAAACCCTAGTTTTGGCCACGCCAAACCGCGCCAAGGCATGCCATGCCACATGTGCCAATGGCATGCCAACCACCTTGACGCACCATACCATGACTACCTTCCCCATGCGGCTATCAAAACGAAGGCGTGCGACGGTCAACGACCATCCTTCCATCCTGGATGCAAATCCTAGCCGTCCAAGGTCGCCAAACAACGTATGGTAACCTTTGGCCCAAAACCCTAGTTTTGGCCACGACAAAACCGCGCCAAGGCATGGTATGCCAACTACCTTGCCGCGCCATACCGTGCCGGCCTTCCCCATGCGGCTACCAAAACAAAGGCGTGCGACGATCAACGACCACCCTTCCATCCTTGATGAAAATCCTATCCGTCCAAGGTCGCCAAACAACGCATGGTAACCTTTGGCCCAAAACCCTAGTTTTGGCCACGCCAAACCGGGCCAAGGCATGCCATGCCACATGTGCCAATGGCATGCCAACCACCTTGCCGCGCCATACCATGCCGGCCTTCTCTATGCGGATACCAAAACGAAGGCCTGCAACAATGAACAACCACTTTTTCATCTAAGTTGCAGATCTTAGCCGTCCAAGGTTACCAGCTAACGCATGGAAACCTTTGGCCCTAGTTTGGTCGCACCTAAACAAACCCAAAACCCTAACTTTTGGCCGCGCCTAAACTGGGACATATTAAAGCCATACTGATCATACTTTCATGCCACTGGCTATCAAACGAAAGGTTGCAATAATCGACGCCTACCTTCCTCTTAAGATGCAAAATCTCGACCGTTGAAGGTCACCACCGACCCGGCAAGTCTCCCAACTCAACTTTCCAGACAAAAAAAACATGCTACATGTTTTCCACGAAAACACTCGAGACATCACCACATGTCACAAACTAGGGGGTGCTCATTGGGTATTAGTTTGGCGGTTTACAGCGTGCGGCGTACACTATGCTCGTTATAAGAAAGTGTCATAAGGATGAGGCGGTTGGTAAATACAGGGAGTAATGGTGAAACGCTTTATTTTATGGAACATCAATTCCAAGCGTTACCGGTTACCACCTCCTCCCATTTACTCACCCGTTTTCCATTTCTTAATGAGACCAGAGTACGTTTCACTTCGACTTGTATAAATAGGCATTACCTATTTCCACCGAACAACAAGTTCTGGTCAGGAGCATACAACACTCATAAACGTTTTATAGCTTTCCCATCTGTTAGCTTCCCACTTTCTGATACAAGTCACAAAACAACTACTCTTCCAGAATCAACTATTCCGGCCTCAACACTCTCATCACTTCCCTCCCCAAAACCAACCCTTCTCTTCCTCTTTGTGACCGAAGCAAGTCTGGAACGACCATTTCTTGGTTTATGCCGGATTTGTACAGATTGATCTCTCAAATCTAAAGTACTCCCTTGCAGTACATTGTTTAGGGTTTAGACTCATTTCTCACCCACACGCCCGAAATTACCGAAATCAGCAGAAACCGTTTTCACGTTCAAACAATTGGCGACCACAGTGGGAGATTGATCTTTCGGTTAAAATGTCAATTTTCGATCATCGATCTCATGCTTCGACCCAGACATCAAGGCGGTAGAAGCAGGCGATCCACTCAGGGATCGACGACTCAGTTACCATACGACCCGATTATCAGTCTTGACACGACGAGGGATGACTGGGGACTGCCTAGAGGTTAAAAGCGAACGATCCAACCGGGGATCGACGACTCGATTATCAGATGAGACGACTGGGGACTTTCCACAATCACATAGGTGCCTCCCGTAAAACTCGATCCTACACCCGGAAGATTCCCTTTTCATCAGGACACCTGAAAAACCGAGTAAGTCTTACCTAGACAAAATACATGGTTTGTTATTTCAAGTTTTCACGGGAAAGATAAAACCGATAGCCATGTTATGTTTCACCCCATGTCATCTACCGCCATGCAACGCGCACGGTTCCATGGTTTTCCTGGGATGTTTGTGTCACTTGCAATCGTAACCAAGACAACATCATTCCCAAAACAATCCATTCCAAAAGAATAATCCAAAACCCTCAAGGAAACATTTGTCTATTGATAGACGCATTTATGTGTCTATTTTGTTCTCAATGTTCTGTATTGTTAGACTCGATTAAATACTTATTGTGTTATTTTATATTTTTGTAGATGTTTTTGGAAAAATAAGCTCTTGCGGCGAAATTGGCTCGAAAAGTGGTGTTTTACACCCTAGGATAGAGTACTAAAAACACCCCAGAAATGCACCAGAGGAACCCAGAAAAAGTGTTGGAAACACCCCAGAAAAATTACTAAAAGCACCCCAAGAGACATGTGTTATTCGGACTCCAGCAAAGGATAAGGGGGCGACCACTGGATAAGGGGTGACCTTCTTCACAAATTCAAAAAAATATTTTGGCGGGAAAATATTTGCTCTTCACTGGAAGCTTTTCTCGATTGCATTTGGACGTGATTTTGTGCGATTCAATCGCTGAAACTTTGTGGAAAGATGTAATATATCATAACAGAGCTGGTATGGGTGATTTTTTCGACTGAATTTGGCTGGATAATCACGTGGAAGAAATCAGGGCAACACAGGTTTGAAAATGATATTCACGAATTTTCAGCAAGTTTGATGTGTGCTGCTCGTGTTTGGATGACACTTAGTCATTGAAGATGCGTGTAGAAGCTAAATAAGGGAGTATCAGAAGCTGTTTACGCGTGGAGAATCATTTCAGGGAAGAAAATATTCGGAAAATATTTTCTTTTAACACCGAGTAATGGAGGATCATGGAGAGTTAATGAGTGTGATTTCTTGTCGATGTTGGGTATAAATAGGTTCCCTGGGTGTCCTAGAAGGGGTGTCGAGAGTATGGTCATTTGCCTTTCAAAAAAAAAACCTAAAAATAAGAAGTTCAGAAGATAGAAATACATTCAAGGAAAGTTTTTCAACAATGGCTTGCTCTTCTTAGCAAGAACCTCCTTCGTGCTTTGGAGAGCCGCCCTCTTCAACTTCAGCTTCCTGGACAATTTTTCGACTTCCGCTTCCTGCTTCTTCACCATATCCGCAGAAGGACCCTCGATTCTTTTGACCAGCAACTTTTCAACCTCAGAGAAACCTTCAACGAACCAAGGAACATTGAACTCGAAGTTTACACACATGTCACGATGGAACCTCCAGCTCGAGATTACATCCTCAGAAACAGTATTATCGGTCATGTTGCACATGTCGTCAATAGAAGACAAAGCTTCCTCCACACGCATAACCAACTCCAATCGACTAGTAACCTTCTTGGTCGTGGCGATATGTCCGTAGCTTTTCCATATCTTAGTGTATAGCGCCGCATGTTTCCCATATCCGGATAAGGAACCAGGTATGAAGGGTTGAAAGTGGCGCCCGCGTCTACATCAGCAACCGACAAGGGATTCCTAACGACAATTGCACCTGCGGCCACTGGAGTACTCTCCATTGTCTGAGTCACAACGACGTTTTCATCTAGATCAACATCCATTTCAAGGTCGCCCGGTGCGGCTGCCACAATTGGAGACAAAGCTGTATCACCACCAGTCTCCGTCTCAGGGCCATATTCAGAAACGGTTTTCCCCTATGACATCACAGATTAGATATTTTCCAAAGAGAAAGAAAAAAAACACATGCGGGAGACTCACTGATTCGCTTTCAGACTGGCTAGAGGAAGATTCAGAACTACTCTCGCCATCACTGAAATCTGAGCTTTCATCCTTCTCGGGTTCCCCCTCGCCACAGATAGGCTCAGCACCGCCACCCTCCGTCTCAAGCAGCGATGTTTTCTGAATACTTGCAAGTTTGGTAAAGGCGTTCACGCTGCTGAGGCCCTAGGCAAGATACAAAGACGGATACTCAGGAAAGAAGCAAGGATATACACGATCCAACTAAAGTCAAGAAGAAAATCACACGTACCCGCATATTGGATGAACTGAAAGTCGGTAGGGCTGTCGAAACTGACTGGGAACCATCTGCACGACTTTTATATCTTCTCTCCTTCACTTGGGGACTATCTGCATTTGGGATAACGGATTTTCACTTGGGCAAAGAATGATCCCTCAGCAGTGGATGATCCGCTAAAACCGCAGGAGAAGGCTTACCGCGACAGTTTTCTACCACATCATTCACGAATCCATCGAAAACGAGAAACTCATCCTTCCAAAATATGTTATATTTGGAGGTTGTTGATAGATTTCGTTCCGCAAGCAGGAAAGGAAGACTTTTACCCGACACAAGAACAGTAGCATCAAGAACAGTTGGCAACGAGACTTCTAGAACAACCGGCTGACGAACAAGTGGAATCCCTTAGTTAAAACCCATATGCCGAGACGCCCTATCGATATTGTAGGAGACTGCTTTGCAAGATCCTCGAAAGAAAGACGACACATAACCGGGCGTGCATCTTCGCATGGACACCATCTCTCGAACACTCATATCCTCTTTATCAAAAGATAAAGACATGCTCGGAGCAGGAGCAAAGGTACTGATCTGAGTTATGGACGCATGCACCGGAGCCCATGGACGAAAATTGACCATGTGCGAGTTTTCAAGGAATCCAACCAGGTTCGAACCAATCTTTAGGCGCCTATTCGACCAGCGCAGTATCCTAGAGCCACTCCAAGACTCGGGAAGTACGGCCAACGATTTTGGAGCATACTTTTCGAAGTGCTCCCACAACCACGCTTGGAGAAAGGCGGCAAGAATATATGAATCCACTTTCATGTAACAATTTGAAGTGCACATGTCCGCGACCAGCTGATCCAAGTGTGTGTACAGAGAACCAAGAAACAAGCCGCCAATAGGGAGAACGACACCTTTTGCCAATTTTATGGAAAACTTGATAAGTTCCAGTCTTATCTCCTTCTTACCCGAGCCGTCATCGAAAATATCTCTGGATAACCAAAGAGCCAAGAACGTCGCGACATGAAGCATACTATTCTTCTGATTCAGCTCCAACCCATCGGGAAACCACTGAGACACCCACCAGCCATAGAAGCACCTCGTCTCGTTTTCTTTCCGAACGAATCCTTTTGATTTCGCAAGCAGAGCGGCGCGCATTTCTTCTTCATCTGCAGACAATTTGACATCGAGGTCAATGTAGTCGATTTCGGCCATCTCGGCCGAGATCTCGGCGGAATTTCCGTTTTCGGCTTATAGGGTAACGGAATTTAGGATCTCGGTGGAACGGAATCAGGTCGGAAATCTCGGTTGAATCCGCCGAGATCAATCTAAGACGAGTCATCCGAGATGAGGGTCGTTTTGTAATTTCAGTGCAATTAAATCCCTAAAAGCCTCTCTGGATCCCTAAAATCGCTCTTTTTCTTCGGTATTAACTAAGTTCACTACTTCTTCTTCTGGATCCCTAAAATCGCCTCTCTCAGATTCATCCCACTCCCACAAAGTGTAGTTCATAATCTCGGTAGAGCTTCACATCTATCTTGCAGTAACTGAGGTACGTGATTAATCTGTAAGTTTGTAACTCCATCACCATCTTTCTTAAAATGGCATGATAATTTAGGGTTTAGGTAGTTTAATTATGATCAATAAAGGACCAATGTTTTTTGAGTTTCACTGTTGATGTATGTCTTGGGTTTTGTATGAGTTGTATTTTACTAATTTGTATTATTAACTTTCTCCAATTTGACAAATTTATCATGATTTTGGTAATTTTGTAAGGTACTAAGATGGTTCAGTAGTAGTATTTGGTGTTGCAAGTTTATGGGTTCACTTTCATTTTTTGTTGTTGCTGATCTAGGCCCCTTGCATGTCATGGGAATCTCTCTGATGCATTTTGTTCATATAATTAGGAGTTCTTTAGGGTTAAGCTTACGATGTTTGTGCAATGGATTTTGATTAGCAAGTTCTAATTAGCAGGGGATGGTCTGTGGTTCTAATCAGTTCATATGGATGATTTGATTCCAGGTTGTGATTATGGATTCTTCTAACGCTTCTAATTCGAACACCTCAAACACTACATGTGGGTCAATGCTGCCTCAATCTTCTACTCAGACTCAAAATAATGGGCTACATGAAAAGATCCTGCATTTCCAAAGAAATTAAGTTGTGTGCTTTGTGACAAAGAAATTCGTGGAGGTGGAATTACTAGGCTTAAGGAGCATCTCACACAAGTCAAGGGGAATGTTTCATCATGTTTGAAAGCAACAGTTGAAGTTATAAATGAAATTAGACTTACTGACAATACAAAGAAGTTAAAGAAAGCTCATAGGGAGAATATTGATGCTATATATCGGTGTACACAATCTGATGAGAATTCTGATGCTGATACTGATAATGAGGTACAAGAAGTTGAAAAGGATTCCAACGCGGGCAGTCATAGTGGTAGTCAAGTAGTTGTTCAGAGTCAGAGAAAGATAAAATCAAGATCCAAAGTAATTATAGGGGTCCAATGGGTTTACTCATGTAGACAGACCACCAAAAAACTCAGCAAGCCACTCATGACAGAAACAGTTCAGCGAAAGAGAAGTTAAAGAAAGATGCATGGAAAAGCATTTCAGCTTGGGTGACTGAGAATTCGATATCTTTTAATATTGTTCGTTGTCCAACTTTCCAAGAAATTATATATGCAATTGGTGAATATGGGAAAGGTATGTAATAATCCCAGTAATCTTTTGTTACGTTTGGTTAATCTGCTTGTGTATTGTTTTATTTGTATTCTTTTTAGGCATGAGGTTAGGTATTTGTTGTGTTACTTATGCTTTTATGTTTTTTCTTTTGATGTTAGCTATGCCCGCGCCATCTTACCATCAGATTCGTTCAAATCTTGTCAAGGAACGGTTAGAAGAAACGAAGAATTTTGTTGATACATTTAGGGTACATTGGAAGAGGTATGGATGTTCTATTATGTCCGATGGCTGGACAGATGAGAAAAGGCGTCATCTTATTGACTTTTTGGTGAATTTTCCGAAAGGGTCAGTTTTCTTGAAGTCTGTAGATGCGTCAAACAGAACCAATGATGCTGATTTCATACGTGAGTTTGTAAAGGAAGTAATTGATAATATTGGGAAAGAAAATGTAGTTCAGTTCATTACCGATAATGGTTCAAACTTTAAAAAGGCTGGGAAGTATTTAATGCTTGAATACCCAAATCTATTTTGGAATCCTTGTGGTGCTCATTGTATCCAGTTGATGCTAGAAGAACTTGGTGACAAGCTTACACGAATCAAGAGAGCCGTCATTCTAGGTAAAAGACTTGTTACATACATTTATGCTCATTTTCAAGTATTATGCTTAATGAGGGATTTGACAGGTAGAGACTTACATAGGTCTACAAAGACTAGGTTTGCAACTCAATATTACACGCTAGAAAGTATTCAAAAGTATAAAACTCCTTTACAAATGATGTTTGTGAATGATAGATGGGCAAAAACTAGATTTTCAAAAGAAAATGTTGGAATTAATGCACTTAAAATTGTCACAAGTAATACATTTTGGGAAGATGTTGATTACTCTTGTAGAGTGCTGAAGCCTTTAGTTAAGGTTGTAAGGTTAGTGGATATTGAGCGCAAACCTACAATGCCTTTTTTTTATGATGCAATGAAAATAACAAGAGATCAACTAGAGGAGAATTTCAGAAAAGATGATAATACTTGGGCTGTAATTAAGGCTTGCTTTGAGAAAAGATGGAAGAATAACTTTAACCATGCTTTACATTGTGCGACCTACTATTTGAATCCTTCCATATTCTACAATATTGAACCATATGAAATGGACAATAATGAGAAGTACATAGAAATCAAAAGGGGGCTTCATACAGCAATGGGAAGGCTTATACCCAATGAAGATGAACTTGAACTAGCTACAGGTGAATTGATAAAGTATACTGATGCCGTTGGGATCTTGGGAACTCCTCCTTGCAAAAAAAGAAGAACCAAGGATCAACCTCGTAAGATTGTTCGCTCTATAAGTTTAAAGTTTGATTACATTTGTGTTGGATAACATTTATAACTACTTTGTTTGTATTCATAACAGATGAGTGGTGGATTACTTTTGGAGGAATAGATGCGCCAAACCTACAAAAATTTTCAATCAGAGTATTGAGTCTTACTTGTTCTGCTTCCCCATGTGAGCAAAACTAGAGCACATTTCAAAATGTAAGTATTCCAATCTTTTGCACAGATTAGTAATATTCTGAATATACATGATCCCTGCAAAGAAATTAGCATGTGCTTACTATTAAGTGTTTTAGTTGAATTATTTATGTTTGTATTTCAGTTGCATATTTAGCCATTTATCTTTCGTATTTCAGTTGCATTCGAAAAAATGAAATCGCATTAAACAGCAGAAACTGAATGATAGTGTCTTTATCCAGTATAATAAGAAATTGAAGCGTCGTTACATAGAAATCCAAAAATATAACGATGATGATAAAGCTCATGATCCTATTTTCCTGGAGGACTATGATGAAAATGATGAATGTTTGGAATTAGAAAATTTGCATGACTTGGAGGTGGAAGGTGATAATGTAACTTTTGGTGATTTGCAAGAAACAGTTGGTGAAGAACGTGAGATAGTTAGTAGTAGAGGTACCTGTAGTTCTCGAGGCAAGTCTACGTTTCCAACTAACTCGGAATACGATGGATATGATACTGATGATTTGATGTTTGACACCGAAAGAGGGCTACTCGGTGGTGACGGGAATGCTGGAGTTACTCCAGATGATGATATCTATGCTGATTCATCCTATATTGATTAGAATTGTAATGTCCTTGTTTAATTAACATTTTGGATAATGAACTGGAGTTGTACTTCTCTCTCTTGTGTTTTCACTTTTGTTCAACAAAGATTTCTAAGATCAGTGAAGTGTTCCACTGTTGTGTTTTCTTAATGAGTATTTATTTGAATTGGTTAATTTAATAGTATTTTCATTATATTTTTAACATATGTATTAATTATATGTATAAAAGTTGGAATCGAGATCATACCAAGATTTGGAAACGGAATCTCCCCGAGACAACGTTGTACCAGTATCTCGCTCGGGACCGAGACAAACCGGAATCCGAGATCAACTACATTGATCGAGGTTTCCTATTACAGGAAGGTTCAGCAACACGACCATGCTCTCTAAGGAGATAGTCATTTCACCCCACCTGCATATGGCCGTGTGAGTGTCTGGACGCCATCTAGAAATAAAAGCAACCAAGCCTGGAATATCTTTCCTAATTTGAATCACTGCGGAAGCCGCAACAACATCAATGATTTGCGCCTTGGTCAAACTGTCTTTTACACATTCCTGGCTCATCATGAATCGCATCCATTTCTCAAAGGGACGCAACGGACTCATAGAGATTTTAAAGTCAATATGAGAAACATGATAATCTTTCCTATGAAGAAAAAACATTATTACACCTCATGACCGAACCGACCGGGCCTCTCCTTCACTTTCCGGACCAGCTAGAAGAATCGACACATACTTGGGATGATTTCTCCTAATCGTGGCGGATGTTGTAAAGAACTCATCATCTATGTTTGGCTTGGAATTGCCAACATCTTTCGGTACGGCAGAAATTTTCTCAAATGACATCCTAACGAAAATTCTCTCACACTACTTCCACCTTCGAAATAACTACAATGGAATAATACAAAGAGAAATTATTACGGAAAGTGCATGGAAATTATTTTATCACACACATGAGATCCATCCTGGACGCAAGCCAATTTGTTTCAAAGTCATAATGCACATGGGTAAAGAAATGGGGACTGACAGACCCAGCATCACCTCCTCATGCCAAGACCGTACCCTGCAGCGGGAAAGTTGCGCTCGGCCGAGGAGGCGCGCCCCACCACGGGAACTATACACACGGTCACACCAGGAAAAAGGAGTAAACCCTACAAGCTAGGTTTTCGCGGGAAGGGAATGGCAATTACCATCTCATGCATGCGTACTTTGCGCGGTAATTGAGGCGGCCAACATCACTACGGTATTCACGCCTAAATGTTACTACAAGTTCGTGCAAAGCATACCTACGGCTAGGATTCATACTAACGCATAATGACAACTCTACAAGTTGATGAAAAGGTACGCCTACAGCTAGGGTTTGCACTAACACAAAAAAAACAAACAAGAAAAGCAAGTTAAAGAGGAAGTGTTGGAAGACATACCTAGGATTTGCTCGTCCGCTTTACTGTTATCAGACGGCCAGAATAAAAATAAAATATAAGTGTGAAGTAAAAGGAGAGGTCGTCCCTCCTTTTATAGGCGTGATACTTGCAGGTTTGAATAAGGAAAGGACTTCTTATTTGAGTCAAGTAAGGAAAAGAAGCAACCGGGCCCGCGAAGACCAATCATCATGCCAAGACCGTCCGCGCCATTGCCTTGGCCCCACCACGCCAAGCCGTCCGCCATGAGGACCGTGCCATGCCTTGGACCCACATTCCAAGCCGTCCGCGCATGCTTTGCCTCACCAAATTGCTTCATTGCCTTGTCCCCACCACGCAAAGACGTCTGCCATGCTTGCCTTGACGGGACCGCGCCATGCCTTGGCCCCACATGCCAAGCCGTACGTGCATGCTTTGCCTCACCAAACTGCATCATTTCCTTGGCCCCACCATGCCAAGCCGTTTGCGCCATGAATTGTCGCACCAACACCGAAAACTCGCCAAGCTAGCGTCATGATGTTCCCTAACCCATCCAAGGTGATGCATAGCCAGACTAAGCCGACGATCTTCATCTCACCACTTCACGGTCTACACCACGAATAGAATCTACGCAAGGCCGCCAAACACGAGGATCATGGACTCTCCTTACCTCTCAAAAAAGGTTAGTCAGATCTTCCTGACCATCTTATCCTGACCCGCCGCTTCGATTTTGTCCTTGTCTGTCACCATCTTATGCTTACCTCGCAACAATGCTCTTGTTCCGAGCTAAGCAGGGGACTTAATGTAGATGGTGGTTTTTAGCTTAGGGTTAAAACCGTAAAATCTTACAACTGACGTGAAGTCACTATGACCATTAGCATATTTATTGAATCGATCAGCATGCCTACGTAAGAATTACCAGGGTACCTTTTTTTTATGTGTCATGTTCCACGACAGAACCCTTAACATTGACCGACATCATCTATGCCAAACCTAATTCTCATGCTACCACGCCAAAGCATGCCAGCCGCACCACTGTGCCAATGGAAAACCATGCCAGCCACTTCTCGCGCCAAGGAATGCCAACCATGCAAGCCGCATCACTGTGCCAATGGAAAACCATGCCAGCCAAATCTCCGCGCCAAGGCATGCCAACCATGCCATCCGCACCACTGTGCCAATGGCAAACCATGCCAGCCACATCTCCGCGCCAAGGCATGCCAACCATGCCAGCCGCACCACTATGCCAATATCAAACCATGCCAGCCACATCTCCGCGCCAAGGCATGCCAACCATGCCAGCCGCACCACTGTGCCAATGGCAAACCATGTCAGCCACGTCTACAGCGCCAAGGCATGCCAACCATGATAGATGCACCATGCGCCAATGGAACGCCAAACCCTTGGCCCCACCATGCCAAGAAAACGCACCTTGCCTTGGCCCCAACCATGCTAGCCGCACCATGTGCCAATTGCATGCCAAACCTTTGGCCCAAAACCCTAGTTTTGGCCACGCCAAACCGCGCCAAGGCATGTCATGCCACATGTGCCAATGGCATGCCAACCACCTTGCCGCGCCATACCATGCCGGCCTTCCCCATGCGGCTACAAAAACGAAGGCGTGCGACGATCAACGACCACCCTTCCATCCTAGATGCAAATCCTAGCCGTCCAAGGTCGCCAAACAACGCATGGTAACCTTTGGACCAAAAACCTAGTTTTGGCCACGCCAAACCGCGCCTAGGCATGCCATGCCGCATGTGTCAATGGCATGCCAACCACCTTGCCGCGCCATACCATGCCAACCTTCCCCATGTGGCTACCAAAACAAAGGCGTGCGACGATCAACGACCACCCTTCCATCCTGGATGCAAATCCTAGCCGTCCAAGGTCGCCAAATAAAGCATGGTAACCTTTGGCCAAAACCCTAGTTTTGACCACGCCAAACCGCGCCAAGGCATGCCATGCCACATGTTCCAATGGCATGCCAACCACCTTGCCGCGCTATACCATGCCGGCCTTCCCCATGCGACTACCAAAACGAAGGTGTGCGACGATCAACAACCACCCTTCCATCCTAGATGCAAATCTTATCCGTCCAAGGTCGCCAAACAACATATGGTAACCTTTGACCCAAAACCCTTGTTTTGGCCACGCCAAAACGCGCCAAGGCATGCCATGCCACATGTGCCAATGGCATGCCAACCACCTTGCCGCGCCATACCATGTCGGCCTTCTCTATGCGGATACCAAAACGAAGGCCTGCAACAATCAACGACCACTTTTTCATCTAAGATGTAGATCTTAGCCGTCCAAGGTTATCAGCTAACGCATGGCAACCTTTGGCCCTAGTTTAGTCGCACCTAAACAAAGCCAAAACCCTAAATTTTGTCCGTGCCTAAACTGGGCCATATTAAAGCCATACTGATCATACTTTCATGCCACTGGCTATCAAACGAAAGGTTGCAATAATCGACGCCTACCTTCCTCTTAAGATGCAAAATCTCGACCGTTGAAGGTCACCACCGAGCCGGAAAGTCTCCCAACTCAACTTGCCAGACAACAAAAACATGCTACATGTTTTCCACGAAAACACTCGAGACATCACCACATGTCACAAACTGGGGGATGCTCATTGGGTATTGGTTTGGCGGTTTACAGCGTGCGGCGTACACTGTGCTCGTTATAAGAAAGTGTTATAAGGATGAGGCGGTTAGTAAATACAGAGATTAATGGTGAAATGCTTTATTTTATGGAACATCAATTCCAAGCGTTACCGGTTACCACCTCCTCCCATTTACTCACCCGTTTTCCATTTCTTAGTGAGACCAGAGTACGTTTCTCTTCGACTTGTATAAATAGGCATTACCTATTTCCACCAAACAACAAGTTCTTTTTAGGATCATACAACACTCAGAAAATGTTTTCTAGCTTTCCCATTTTTTAGCTTCCCACTTTTTGATACAAGTCACAAAACAACTACTCTTCCAAAATCAACTATTCTGGTCTCAACACTCTTTTCGCTTCCCTCCCCAAAACCAACCCTTCTAATCCTCTTTGTGACCGAAGCAAGTCTGGAACGGCCATTTCTTGGTTTAGGCTGGATTTGTACATATTGATCTCTCGAATCTAAAGTACTCCTTTGCAGTGCATTGTTTTGGGTTTATTCTCGTTTCTCACCCACACGCACAAAATTACCGAAATCAGCAAAAACCGTTTTCACCCTCAAACAGTAGGCATGTTGAATGATTCAATAAATGTGCTAGTGGTCGTAGTGACGTCATGTCAGATGTAAGGTTTTACGATTTTAACCCTAAGCTAAAAACCACCATCAACATATGGTCTTTGGTGGTTTTACTATTGAAGCCTTGGAAGTTCCAGGCTAAAACTCTCATGGTTATTTCTAAAAAAGAATTACTATGCAAGACTAAACAGTTATCAATAATATGAAAAGAACAAGTAAATATACCAATTGAACTCTTAGAAGTAATAAAATAGAAATGAAAACGATAAGTAGTTACCTCAGTTGGAAGGCTCCTTTGATTTTTCCTGGATTCAATCTTTGTGTCAGCAACAAAAATTTCTCGAGTGTCCATTTCAACTTCATCAATTTGTTCAACATAAGTATTTTGGGTCGCATCATCATTACTAGTCCCTCCATGGTTAGCAAGAATAGGGCCTTCAATGGAAGGGTTGGAACCATTATCTTGTATAACTTGGTTTCTAGATCTCTTTGTAATTCTTTGATCCTCCGCCTCTTCTAAAGACTCAACGTCATTCTCGACATGAATGAACCCATCTTCATTTTCAACATTACCAGCATTGCTAGCAATAACTAGTTTGGTTTTTTCCATGCATAGCTCTCACGCAGCAACTCAGCAACAGCCTCACAGGAATCAGTGTCATGGTTAATAGTGTAGCATTCACCACAGAGGATGTATGGTTGTTTAACCCAGTGACAACGAATCCAAACAGGTTCTCCAGCGTTAGAATTCAACCATTCTCCTCTTTTAAGTTGTTTTTTCAGATCTATTTACACACGTGCAGTGATCATATTTCCTGAGCGAGGTCGACAGTTTTTTGGATCTGTAGATATTTTTTGTCCCACATCATCAATTGCTTCATTAATAACTGATTCATGATAATGTTCTAGTAGTAAACCCTTTAACTGGACATTCCAAGCTTTCTTTGTGAAATCGTAACCTTTATATGCTATTGTTGTGGTATACTCCTGCAATGCCAAAAGATCTTTCAGGACTATTCATGGGGATTTCTTCATCACATCTTTCATATATTTTTGGGTAGCAAACTTGAAAACAAATAAGTATTTTCCCACAACATTTGTCTCCCTTTTCATGTAGCTTCTCCATAATATATTCAGCTCATCCTTAGTAGCAGAGGTTTAAATATTTGTCTCCTTTGTTATTAACTTGCCAATCAAATTGAATGACCAACCGCCTGCAGCTTCATTAAGATTTTTAGCAGAACTAATAACCCTTCTAGTGATCTTAGTATCCTTCATCTTCTCAGTGATGTTGGTAATGCCGTTGTTATTTGCCATCTCCATCCAAAAACACAAGAAAAAAATATTTTTAGGGTTTGGAGGCTTTTTGGTTTCTGTTATGTGTTTTGGTTTATGCTTTCCTATATAATGAGAATAAAATAAGAAAGGATATACATGAATACTTTGTTTACTAACAACTGGCAAAGAATAATTCAAAGAAAGGAAAGCATCTAATTTGTTATATATCAGTTGCATGTATTCCGCAATATTCTGGATATTCCTAAAATCATGGAAACTAATGAGCGGAAAAATGGTTTTTTGAATTTGAAAATGAATCGGGTATTGACTCAGGTACATGTACTGATGATTTATGGATCCAAAAACTTGATTTGGGAGGTAATGATGATGCTCATACTGATGAGTGCTAAAAAGTGCATATTTCTATATATTTTTCTTGGCATTTAACTCATCTTTTGTGCATTAATTCTCCATTCTAACCCATATTCTGTATTTTCATTGTTTTCAAGAATAAATATTTTTATTAATTAATTTTGCATTTTTAGGTAATAAATAAAGTTTGGATGAATAGCGGAGCGAAAAGAGCAGAAAAGTAGTGAAAAGCCGGGAGGAATTACACAAGGAAGCCGCGAAGAATGTTGTGCACAAGACCAAAACCCTCACCCAAGTCCATTTCCTATATCCATACCCGTTTCCCTTTCTAGCCGTCAGATTGGATCATCTCAGCATCCTACGGTCGCAGCATCGCCATTACATCAAAGTCTGAAGCTCCTGTCTAACACTACAGCACCTAACTCCATCTTGAGCCGTTAGTTTCGTTGTATCAGGCATCCAACGGTCGCTCATGATCTGTCTCCATCTCGCCGTTAGATCCGTCCCAGAAGATATTATCCCACGGCTCAGCTTCGCAAGACATCAAGATTTGTTGTACTCGCCTCACACTCGAACAACCTAACCCTATACCCAAAACAAACACACCCTAGCCAAAACCCATCGAGCCATCTCCTTCTTCCCCTCTTCTGCAACAGCGACGCTGTCTCCATCACCACCATCTTCTCCCCCAAATCACTCAATCACCACCATCTTCTCCCCCCAAATCACTCAACCACCACCACTCGAGCCATCATCACTTCTATCAACCAAGACCTACTTTTCTAGCCACTTATTACATCACCTCCTAATCGTTTCATCTCACAGGAACCCTAGGTTAGGAGTTGATGAAATAGGTGAGGTTAGAGGATAAATCGAAGGCATGGGTAGCATCAGCAGAAGACAAGGAAGCATGGGTGAGAGCTATCAATCGTTTTCAGAGATTAGGTAAGGATTTTTTGTAAAACCCTAATTTCATTAATTTGGGGATTTTGGAATTTTTTTTGTTGTAACTATAAAAGGGTGTTGGGGGTTGTAAAATTCGGCATCTCTGGGCTAGCCAGTGAGCAATATTTGCAGTTCAATATTAATTTCAAAATTCATTTTCAATTCATCCATGTTGAATCTCTCTTATGCATAAAGGTTGAATGTGAATTGTATGCTGTGTAATGTGGAACATGTTTATACCTGTTAGTATCATGATTACAAGCATGTCCATGTTCTAATTCACTTGCTAGGGTTTAGAGGAAGCTCTTGATCATATGCTAGGAATTTTAATGTATTTGTATGTTCTTTTATTGAGCTGAATTGCCTTAGGATGAATGCTTAGCCATTTGGGCTACCTGCTTGTGATCACCTGTGCTGTTAGAAGACAGCTGATACTAGGAGTGGAGCTAGGTCTTTGGCCAAGAATTCAATCCACTAGAGAGACTGACTTAAGCTAAACTAGCTAGAGAAGCTAAATGCCTGTGATTAGTTGTGCTGATTAAAGACAACTGATGCTAGGGGTAATTTGGTTAGGATAGTTAGTAGAATCCTCATTGTAGTCTTTCATGAAAGAACAAGACATACATTGCATCATAATTTCCTTAGCCTAGGGTCAAGTAGTGTAATCAAAAACCTTAGTACCTTCTTTTGAGTTCAGATAACTTTAGAAATTTAGAAAACTTTAGCAAATCCTCCAAGTCCCTGTGGACAAACCTCTATTTACATTCTATCTTCATTAAGACCCTGTATACTTGTAGGTAAAACATAGGTTGTAGTTTTTAGGTCTCATTCCTTGAGCTACCAAGTTTTTGGCGCCGCTGCCGGGGACTCGGTAGCGGTTTGCTTGTTTGCTTGTTTTCTGTTTTCCTTATTCTTTTTTTTTTCTTTCTTGCTAATCTTGCGTGTTCCTGACCTGCAACTTCCTTGTTTGCTCCTGCTCTTGCATTGCTCTTGTTCTCGCTTCACTAAGAGCATTGCCTTGCACTACCTTGCACTGACTGTTATTGCAGCTGTTGTTGCTGTTAGCTTTGTGGAGCCAAAGCTGCTGCCAAGCTGCTGTTGCTGTTGGAACTGCAGTGGAGCTGAAGTTCCTGCTGTTGCTGCTGCTGTTTAGCTGCTGTTGCTGTTGCTGTGAAGCTGCTGTTGCTGCTCCCTCCTGCTTGCTGCTGCTGTGAAGCTGCTGGTGCAATTCTGCTGAGCTGTTGATTAAGGTTGCTAAGGAAGATCCAAGCCCAACTGGGCTAGTGCAACAAAAAGGGATAAAAAGCCCAAATTTGGGCTTCCCTCCAAAAATCAAGTAAGCCTAACCCATGAGCTAACCCAACTGGGCCTCATTAAATTTATTTGGGCTTGTATTTAAGTATTTATATTTGGGCTTGTAATAATTTTAGTTTTTCTTTTTCTTTATTTTCTATTTGGGCTTGTAATAATTTTTATTTTTCTTTTTCTTTTTCTCTTTCTTTTATGGGCTTGTAATTATTTGTTTGTTATTTTTTCTTTTCTTTTGTGGGCTTGCACTTTAATTTGGACTATAGGTTTATATCCCATCCATTGGGCTCCTAATCTTACAAAAACAATTCTGTTGGGCTTAGAGGCAACAAAATTTTGTTGGGCCGTGAGTTAAGATTTTTCTCACCAAAATTCTTCAAAGAACCCAAGAACCAAAAGCCTTTTAGTTGGTTGGGCTTTGTCCCAATTAATCCAAAAATTTTCTAAACCCATTTTAAACCAAAGTTTCTAACCCTTTCAAACCAAAAATTTGGGCTCTACATTTTATAAACCAAAACCCATTGTGAAACCAAAACCCAACAAAACCAAATTTTAGGTCGTGTTTTTTTTCATTGACTGTGGGCTTGTTAGATGTTATTTCATCGATCAATGATCTTATTAGGATATGGTTGTGACCTTTAGAGACCAATCAAACCGACTAATTAGAGTCAATCCAATAGACCCAATTGACATACCCACATCTTCTGAGGAAAACACACCGGACCAACCTGAGATAATGGAAGAACCCCGTAGTCTCAAGGATTACATGTATCCCACAAGGACAAGTCAACCCTCGTGCATTGTTTTACCAGAAGCTGCTGGTCATTATGAGCTAAAATCGAGCACAATACAAATGCTTCCTGTGTTTAGAGGAATTGAAAATGAAAACCCTTACCATCACGTGAGAGAATTCGAGGAGATTTGTGGAACTATACGTTTCACTCAGATGTCTGACGAAACCCTAAAGTTGAGACTATTCCCTTTCTCTTTGAAGGAAAAGGCCAAGTCATGGCTGTATGCTTTACATCCACAGTCAATTAGGACATGGGACAACCTCACAAAAGAGTTTTTCAAAAAGTTCTTCCCTAATCACAAGACTGCGACAATTCGTCAAAGTCTGAACAGCTTTGTACAATTAGAAGGTGAAACCTTAGCTAGATATCTTGAGAGATTCAATGAATTGTTGCTTAAGTGTCCCCATCATGGTTTTGAAAAATGGAGACTTGTGCAAATTTTGTATGAAGGTTTAGATGTCTCCACCCGAACAATTGTAGAGTCTATGTGCAATGGACTCTTCACAGATAAAAGTGTTGATGACTCTTGGGCTTTCCTAATTGAAGTTGCTGAAAAAACTCAACAATGGGAGTCCATTCGTGAACCTAGAAAGACTACACCTGTAGATAAGGTCCATAGAATTGAGTCTAATTTTGAGGGAAATGCAAAAATGGCAGCACTAGCAAGAAGAATAGAAGCATTAGAACTTCAGAAAAACGTAAAACCTTCTACCACTGCTTTCTGTGAACATGTCGAAATGGCTATCTGTGATATATGTAACGGTTCTGACCATCAGGTCAGTGATTGTCCGGAAATGCATGCATTCCAAGAATCTAGGCTGGAACAGGCACATGCTATGTTTCAAAAACAAGAGCATAACCCTTATTCACAGACCTACAACCCAGGATGGAGGAACCACCCCAATTTTTCATGGTCTAAAGGACCCATTCAAGGAGGACCATCTCAACCCACTCAAAGCTATCAAAACAGTCAAGGCTATCAATACCCTAAAAATCCTCAACAGCAGTCGTACCCTCAATACACTGCTGACAAGAAATTGTCTAGCATCGAAGAGAGTATCAATCAGTTGACCCAACATCTGATGAAAAATGAGAAAGCAACTGATCAACGAGTCTCCGCTCTAGAACTACAGATGGGTCAAATTTGCAATGCACTGAATACAAGAGAAAAGGGTAAACTTCCTAGCCAGCCCCAACAAAATCCAAAGAGGATATTTCAAGCAGGCACATCATCTTGCAATGAAACCTCACCCGATCAAGTCCATTCCATCACCACTCTCCGAAGTGGTAAGATTGTTGAGAACAATGTAGGCATACCACAATCAAATGAATCTGAGCCAAACATATCATTGCCTGCACCACCAAAGAACACCTCCAACTTAGAAAAGGAGCCTGCGCACATTAGCGAAGCCGACAATCCCACTGTTGTGAATATCCCTCTAACTCCTAATGCTCATGTTGTTCCATATCCTCAGAGGTTAGTTCGCCAACAGATAAGCACCCACTACAATGAGATGTTAGAATTGTTCAAAAGAGTCAACATCAACATTCCTTTTCTTGAGGCAATTAAGCAAATCCCTGCATATGCCAAATTCCTCAAAGACTTGTGCACTCAAAAGCGCAAGATTAATGTGCACAAACGTGCTTTCTTAGCTGAACAGGTGAGTTCCATCATTCTGAACAAAACTCCACCTAAGTTTAGGGACCCAGGTTGTCCAACAATTTCTTGCACTATAGGAAACCACATGGTCAATAAAGCTTTATTAGATCTAGGTGCAAGTGTGAACCTCCTGCCATATTCTGTTTATGCGCAGTAAGGTCTTGGAGAATTGAAGCCAACACCCATAACTCTCCAATTGGCGGACCGATCCGTCAAAGTCCCTCGAGGTGTAATTGAGGATGTTTTAATTAAGGTTGATAAGTTCTACTTTCCTGTAGACTTTATTGTCTTAGACACTCAACCTGTACAAAACCCGGATAGTCACATTCCTGTCATTTTAGGACGTCCTTTCTTGGCAACGTCTAATGCGATCATCAATTGTCGTAATGGAGTGTTGAAGCTGTCTTTTGGAAACATGACTGTAGAGCTGAATGTGTTTAATGTTAGTCAACAGCATGTGAATCTTGATGATGAGGATGTACATGAGGTCAATATGATTGAGAGTTTGATACAAGATTCATTGACTGGCATTATGTCAAAAGATCCCTTGCAAGCATGTTTGGAAGATGTTAACTTGGATTTGTATGATGATGAATACATTGGTGAAGTCCAATCTTTGCTGGAATCTGTACCTCAAATGGACATCACTAAATGGCAGACTACAGTGGAACAACTCCCACTTTCTGAGAAGTCTGTTATATCTTCGGATGAGTCTCCTAAGGCCAAACAGGAATTGAAACCATTACCTGATACTTTGAAGTATGCATTTCTGAGTCCTTCTGATACTTTACCTGTTATCATTTCTTCACGATTAAACATAGAACAGGAAAACAAGCTTTTAGAAGTACTTAAGGAGCAGAAAGAAGCCTTAGGATGGACCATCTCAGATCTCAAAGGGATAAGTCCCACCATTTGCATGCATCACATTAATCTTGAAGAGAATGCCAAACCATCTAGGGAAATGCAAAGGAGACTTAATCCTAACATGAGAGACGTTGTTAAGAGTGAGATCTTGAAGCTACTTGATGCGGGTATCATATATCCGATTTCAGATAGTAAATGGGTTAGTCCCATTCAAGTTGTGCCTAAGAAGTCAGGCATTACTGTAGTTCGGAACGAAAAGAATGAGTTAGTCCCTTCACGTACAACCACAGGATGGCGAGTATGTATCGACTACAGGAAGTTGAACACAGTAACAAGAAAAGATCACTTCCCCCTTACCTTCATAGACCAAATGCTAGAACGTGTGTCTGGACACAGTCACTACTGTTTTCTAGATGGCTTTTCCGGTTATAACCAAATTCACATTGCACCGGAAGATCAGGAAAAAACTACATTTACGTGTCCATTTGGGACATTTGCTTTTAGACGTATGCCCTTCGGGCTGTGTAATGCACCTGCTACTTTTCAGCGTTGCATGATGAGCATTTTTTCAGACATGATAGATAGTTTTCTCGAGATCTTTATGGATGATTTCTTTGTGTTTGGTTCCTCTTTTGATGAATGTTTGGACCATCTGGTCCTTGTGTTGTCTATATGTAAGCAAAAAAATCTGATTTTAAACTGGGAAAAATGCCACTTCATGGTAAACTCCGGCATAGTTCTAGGACACATCGTTTCGGAAAAAGGAATTGAAGTAGATAAAGCTAAAGTCGACCTCATTCAACATTTACCACAACCCCACTCTTTGAAGGGGATTCGATCATTTTTAGGTCACGCTGGGTTCTACCGGCGATTCATCAAAAACTTTAGCCAAATCTCAAGACCTTTGTGTAATCTACTTGTCAAAGATGTTGTCTTTAACTTCGATGCTGCTTGTGTGAAGGCATGGGAAGAACTCAAGACTCTCCTCACCTCAGCTCCTATTGTCCAACCACCCAACTGGGAACTACCGTTCGAACTCATGTGTGATGCCTCTGATTATGCCGTTGGCGCTGTTTTAGGACAGCGTGTTGATAGACTACCATATGTGATATACTATGCTAGTAAAACTCTTAATGATGCTCAACTCAACTATTCGACTACCGAGAAGGAGTTACTTGCCGTGGTATTTGCATTAGACAAGTTTAGATCTTATTTGATAGGATCTAAGATCATCATATACACTGACCATGCGGCTTTGAAGTATCTTCTTTCTAAGAAGGATGCTAAAGCTCGCCTTATTCGATGGATACTCTTATTACAGGAATTCGACATCGAAATCCGTGATAAGAAAGGTTGTGAGAATGTGGTTGCTGATCACTTGTCCCGATTAACTAGTGAGTCTATTGATGAATCTGAGCTGATTAGAGAATCATTCCCCGATGAACAATTGATGTCTGTGTCAAACCTTCCTTGGTTTGCCGACATTATTAACTACCTTGCTACAGGTAGAATGCCCTCACATTGGTCGAGACAAGACCGCTCCAAGTTCTTGGCTGAAGTTAAACATTTCCTTTGGGACGACCCATATTTGTTTAAGTACTGCCGAGACCAAATCATTAGGAGATGTGTACCCGACATGGAACAGAAAGATGTGATATCTTTCTGTCATGACCAAGCATGTGGAGGGCATTTCAGTGCCAAGAAGACCGCTGCAAAGATCCTGCAGTGTGGGTTTTACTGGCCATCGCTGTTTAGAGACTGCCATGAGTATTGTATTGCTTGTGAACGCTGTCAGAAACTAGGAAGTATCTCGAGGAGAAACATGATGTCGTTGAATCCGATTTTGATCGTTGAGCTATTTGACGTGTGGGGGATTGACTTTATGGGTCCATTTCCTATTTCTGAAGGAAAATTATACATCCTAGTTGTTGTTGATTACGTTTCGAAGTGGGTTGAAGCTGTTGCAACCAAGACGAATGACCACAAGGTGGTACTCTCATTTCTGAAGGAGAACATATTTTCACGTTTTGGTACCCCTAGAGCTATAATCAGTGACGGTGGTTCGCATTTCTGTAACAAGTACTTTGAGTCTTTAGTACGCAAGTATGGCATAACCCATAAGGTTGCAACTCCGTACCACCCTCAGACAAGCGGACAAGTAGAAGTTTCTAATAGGGACATTAAGCACATTCTGGAGAAGACGGTCAACCCGTCAAGGAAAGATTGGTCATTGAGATTGAATGATGCTTTGTGGGCCTATAGAACAGCTTATAAGACACCAATTGGCATGTCCCCTTATCGTCTAGTGTATGGAAAGCCATGTCATCTTCCTGTGGAATTAGAACATCGAGCTTACTGGGCTATCAAGAAACTTAACTTTTCTCTCGACAAGGCGGGTGCACAACGGAAACTTCAACTCAATGAGTTAGAAGAATTAAGGAATGAGGCTTATGACAGTGCCAAGCTGTATAAGCAAAAGATGAAGTTGTTTCATGATAAGCATATTCTGCGCAAGTCATTCATACCGGGTCAGAAAGTTTTGTTATACGACTCTCGGCTGCATCTTTTTCCAGGAAAATTGCGGTCCCGATGGACCGGCCCGTTCCTAGTACGCACGGTATTCCCTCATGGAGCTGTGGAACTTGAAGATGTCTCCAACAAGAACATTTTCAAAGTGAATGGGCAGCGATTGAAACCGTTCCTTGAACCACTTCCGCCTGACATTGAGGCAACCGATCTGGAGGATCCCGTCTATGCGTCCTGATTGGTCCACCCTTGTACATAAACCAGGTTGAACGTTCCATTTTATTTTATGTTTTTCCTTTTCTGTACAGTTCTTTCTTTTGCACTATTTAAACATTGAGGACACTGTTTAATTTAGGTTTAGGGGTGATAATCAGTATATACCCTTATAACATGCTATAATTGAAAACAAAATTCCTCCCTCTTTTTGAAAAAATGAAAAATCAAAATAAAAAATTAAAAAATGAAAAAAATCATAAAAATGGAGCTCATTTACCTTGAAATGTTGACTCTTGTGCAAATATGTAATTTTTAGGAGTCTTCGTCTAGATATTTAGGCACCCCTGATTCTAGAACAATTCACATAGTGATAAGAAACTTGCACGCGCACGATCTACCAATACATGTATAGCCTCATCCTTGAGGTGTTCTATCGGAAGTTTTAGTTGCCAATCACTTTAGAATACTGAACAAAACTTGACTATCTTGTTCTTTGGTTGGTTGGGATAGAAGGTGGAGGTTACATTAAGAAAAACAACCATCGAATTTAACTGGGTGCATCAAAAAGGGATACCTCTTGCAAAGTGTCATGTAATTTTTTGTTTCCTTTTGTATATGTATCAAAAGTGTTTCCTTATCAAAAAAAAAA
>NC_039365.1:27441421-27441576 GCF_003573695.1 Papaver somniferum
AATTCGAAAGCTTCTTGTCCAAAAATTAGTTTATGGTGTAGACATGCTCATGGGCATGCATAAATGCAGGAAAACTTAAAAGTACCTCGTCCAAAAATTTGATCTTATTTTACCATCACTCTAGACGTCCATAAGTATCAAAAAATTCGAAAGCT
>NC_039365.1:27441764-27443453 GCF_003573695.1 Papaver somniferum
GTACCTCGTCCAAAATTTGACTTGTTTGACCATCACCCTAGACATCCATAAGTATCGAAAAATTCGAAAGCATTTTGTCCAAAAATTAGTTTATGGTCAAGAAATGCTCATTGGCATGCATAAATGCCGGAAAACTTAAAAGCACCTCGTCCAAAAATTTGACTTGTTTGACCATCACCCTAGACGTCCATAAGTATCGAAAAATTCGAAAGCATCTTGTCCAAAAATTAGTTTATGGTCTAGACATGCTCATGGGCATGCATAAATGCAGAAAAACTTAAAAGTACATCGTCCAAAATTTGACTTGTTTGACCATCACCCTAGACATCCATAAGTATCGAAAAATTCGAAAGCATCTTGTCCAAAAATTAGTTTATGGTCTAGAAATGCTCATTGGCATGCATAAATGCAGGAAAACTTAAAAGTACCTCGTCCAAAAATTTGACTTGTTTGACCATCACCCTAGACTTCCATAAGTATCGAAAAATTCGAAAGCATCTTGTCCAAAAATTAGTTTATGGTATAGAAATGCTCATTGGCATGCATAAATACAGGAAAACTTAAAAGCACCTCGTCCAAAAATTTGACTTGTTTGACCATCACCCTAGACGTCCATAAGTATCGAAAAATTCAAAATCTTCTTGTCCAAAAATTAGTTCATGGTCTAAACATGCTCATGGGAATGCGTATATGTAGGAAAACTTAAAAGTACCTCTTCCGAAAATTTGGTCTTTTCTGACCATCACACTAGACGTCCATAAGTATCGAAAATTTCGAAAGAATCTTATCCAGAAATTAGTTTATGGTCTAGACACGTTAATGGGAATGCATAAATGCAGGAAAATTTAAAAGTACCTCGTCCAAAAATTTGATCTTGTTTGACCATCACCCTAGACGTCCATAAGTGTCGAAAAATTCGAAAGCTTCTTGTCCAAAAATTAGTTTATGGTGTAGACATGCTCATGGGCATGCATAAATGCAGGAAAACTTAAAAGTACCTCGTCCAAAAATTTGATCTTATTTTACCATCACTCTAGACGTCCATAAGTATCAAAAAATTCGAAAGCTTATTGTCCAAAAATTAGTTTATGCTCTAGACATGCTCATGCGCATGGATAAATGCAGGAAAACTTAAAAGTACCATGTCCAAAAATTTGACTTGTTTGACCATCAACCTAGACGTCCATAAGTATCGAAAATTTTGAAATCATCTTGGCCAAAAATTAGTTTATGGTCTAGACATGCTCATGGGTATGCATAAATGCAGGAAAACTTAAAAGTACCTCGTCCAAAAATTTGATCTTGTTTGACCATCACCCTAGACTTCAATAAGTATCAGAAAATTTGAAAGCTTATTGTCCAAAAATTAGTTTATGGTCTAGAGATGCTCATGGACATGGATAAATGCAGGAAAACTTAAAAGTACATCGTCCAAAATTTGACTTGTTTGACCATCACCCTAGACATCCATAAGTATCGAAAAATTCGAAAGCATCTTGTCCAAAAATTAGTTTATGGTCAAGAAATGCTCATTGGCATGCATAAATGCCGGAAAACTTAAAAGCACCTCGTCCAAAAATTTGACTTGTTTGACCATCACCCTAGACGTCCATAATTATCGAAAAATTCAAAATCTTCTTGTCCAAAAATTAGTTCATGGTCTAAACATGCTCATGGGAATGCGTATAT
>NC_039365.1:27443463-27447183 GCF_003573695.1 Papaver somniferum
CCTAGACGTCCATAAGTATCGAAAATTTTGAAATCATCTTGGCCAAAAATTAGTTTATGGTCTAGACATGCTCATGGGCATGCATAAATGCAGGAAAACTTAAAAGTACCTCGTCCAAAAATTTGATCTTGTTTGACCATCACCCTAGACTTCAATAAGTATCAAAAAATTTGAAAGCTTATTGTCCAAAAATTAGTTTATGGTCTAGAGATGCTCATGGACATGGATAAATGCAGGAAAACTTAAAAGTACCTCGTCCAAAATTTGACTTGTTTGACCATCACCCTAGACATCCATAAGTATCGAAAAATTCGAAAGCATCTTGTCCAAAAATTAGTTTATGGTCAAGAAATGCTCATTGGCATGCATAAATGCCGGAAAACTTAAAAGCACCTCGTCCAAAAATTTGACTTGTTTGACCATCACCCTAGACGTCCATAAGTATCGAAAAATTCGAAAGCATCTTGTCCAAAAATTAGTTTATGGTCTAGACATGCTCATGGGCATGCATAAATGCAGGAAAACTTAAAAGTACCTCGTCCAAAAATTTGATCTTGTTTGACCATCACCCTAGACTTCAATAAGTATCAGAAAATTTGAAAGCTTATTGTCCAAAAATTAGTTTATGGTCTAGAGATGCTCATGGACATGGATAAATGCAGGAAAACTTAAAAGTACCTCGTCCAAAATTTGACTTGTTTGACCATCACCCTAGACATCCATAAGTATCGAAAAATTCGAAAGCATCTTGTCCAAAAATTAGTTTATGGTCAAGAAATGCTCATTGGCATGCATAAATGCCGGAAAACTTAAAAGCACCTCGTCCAAAAATTTGACTTGTTTGACCATCACCCTAGACGTCCATAATTATCGAAAAATTCAAAATCTTCTTGTCCAAAAATTAGTTCATGGTCTAAACATGCTCATGGGAATGCGTATATTAGGAAAACTTAAAAGTACCTCGTCCAAAAATTTGGTCTTTTCTAACCATCACCCTAGACGTCCATAAGTATCGAAAATTTCGAAAGAATCTTATCCAAAAATTAGTTTATGGTCTAGACACGCTAATGGGAATGCATAAATGCAGGAAAATTTAAAAGTACCTCGTCCAAAAATTTGATCTTGTTTGACCATCACCCTAGACGTCCATAAGTGTCAAAAAATTCGAAAGCTTTTTGTCCAAAAATTTGTTTATGGTCTAGACATGCTCATGGGCATGCATAAATGCAGGAAAACTTAAAAGTACCTCGTCCAAAAATTTGACTTGTTTGACCATCAACCTAGACGTCCATAAGTATCGAAAATTTTGAAATCATCTTGGCCAAAAATTAGTTTATGGTCTAGACATGCTCATGGGCATGCATAAATGCAGGAAAACTTAAAAGTACCTCGTCCAAAAATTTGATCTTGTTTGACCATCACCCTAGACTTCAATAAGTATCAGAAAATTTGAAAGCTTATTGTCCAAAAATTAGTTTATGGTCTAGAGATGCTCATGGACATGGATAAATGCAGGAAAACTTAAAAGTACCTCGTCCAAAATTTGACTTGTTTGACCATCACCCTAGACATCCATAAGTATCGAAAAATTCGAAAGCATCTTGTCCAAAAATTAGTTTATGGTCTAGAAATGCTCATTGGCATGCATAAATGCCGGAAAACTTAAAAGCACCTCGTCCAAAAATTTGACTTGTTTGACCATCACCCTAGACGTCCATAAGTATCGAAAAATTCGAAAGCATCTTGTCCAAAAATTAGTTTATGGTCTAGACATGCTCATGGGCATGCATAAATGCAGAAAAACTTAAAAGTACCTCGCCAAAATTTGACTTGTTTGACCATCACCCTAGACATCCATAAGTATCGAAAAATTCGAAAGCATCTTGTCCAAAAATTAGTTTATGGTCTAGAAATGCTCATTGGCATGCATAAATGCAGGAAAACTTAAAAGAACCTTGTCCAAAAATTTGACTTGTTTGACCATCACCCTAGACGTCCATAAGTATCGAAAAATTCGAAAGCATCTTGTCCAAAAATTAGTTTATGCTCTAGACATGCTCATGGGCATTCATAAATGCAGAAAAACTTAAAAGTACCTCGTCCAAAAATTTGATCTTGTTTGACCATCAACCTAGACTTCAATAAGTATCAGAAAATTTGAAAACTTATTGTCCAAAAATTAGTTTATGGTCTACACATGCTCATGAGCATGGATAAATGCAGAAAAACTTAAAAGTACCTCGTTCAAAAATTTGACTTGTTTGACCATCACCCTAGACGTCCATAAGTATCGAAAGCATCTTGTCCAAAAATCAGTTTATGGTCTAGAAATGCTCATTGGCATGCATAAATGCAGGAAAACTTAAAAGCACCTCGTCCAAAAATTTGACTTGTTTGACCATCACCCTAGACGTCCATAAGTATCGAAAAATTCAAAATCTTCTTGTCCAAAAATTAGTTTATGATCTAGACACGCTCATGGGAATGCATAAATCCAGGAAAACTTAAAAGTACCTCGTCCAAAAATTTGATCTTATTTGACCATCACTCTAGACGTCCATAAGTATCAAAAAATTCGAAAGCTTATTGTCCAAAAATTAGTTTATGGTCTAGACATGCTCATGGGAATGGATAAATGCAGGAAAACTTAAAATTACCTCGTCCAAAAATTTGACTTGTTTGACCATCACCCTAGACTTCCATAAGTATCGAAAAATTCGAAAGCATCTTGTCCAAAAATTAGTTTATGGTACAGAAATGCTCATTGGCATGCATAAATGCAGGAAAACTTAAAAGCACCTCGTCCAAAAATTTGACTTGTTTGACCATCACCCTAGACGTCCATAAGTATCGAAAAATTCAAAATCTTCTTGTCCAAAAATTAGTTCATGGTCTAAACATGCTCATGGGAATGCGTATATGTAGGAAAACTTAAAAGTACCTCTTCCAAAAATTTGGTCTTTTCTAACCATCACCCTAGACGTCCATAAGTATCGAAAATTTCGAAAGAATCTTATCCAAAAATTAGTTTATGGTCTAGACACGCTAATGGGAATGCATAAATGCAGGAAAATTTAAAAGTACCTCGTCCAAAAATTTGATCTTGTTTGACCATCACCCTAGACGTCCATAAGTGTCGAAAAATTCGAAAGCTTCTTGTCCAAAAATTAGTTTATGGTGTAGACATGCTCATGGGCATGCATAAATGCAGGAAAACTTAAAAGTACCTCGTCCAAAAATTTGATCTTATTTTACCATCACTCTAGACGTCCATAAGTATCAAAAAATTCGAAAGCTTATTGTCCAAAAATTAGTTTATGCTCTAGACATGCTCATGGGCATGGATAAATGCAGGAAAACTTAAAAGTACCATGTCCAAAAATTTGACTTGTTTGACCATCAACCTAGACGTCCATAAGTATCGAAAATTTTGAAATCATCTTGGCCAAAAATTAGTTTATGGTCTAGACATGCTCATGGGCATGCATAAATGCAGGAAAACTTAAAAGTACCTCGTCCAAAAATTTGATCTTGTTTGACCATCACCCTAGACTTCAATAAGTATCAGAAAATTTGAAAGCTTATTGTCCAAAAATTAGTTTATGGTCTAGAGATGCTCATGGACATGGATAAATGCAGGAAAACTTAAAAGTACATCGTCCAAAATTTGACTTGTTTGACCATCACCCTAGACATCCATAAGTATCGAAAAATTCGAAA
>NC_039365.1:27447193-27549080 GCF_003573695.1 Papaver somniferum
TAGGAAAACTTAAAAGTACCTCGTCCAAAAATTTGGTCTTTTCTAACCATCACCCTAGACGTCCATAAGTATCGAAAATTTCGAAAGAATCTTATCCAAAAATTAGTTTATGGTCTAGACACGCTAATGGGAATGCATAAATGCAGGAAAATTTAAAAGTACCTCGTCCAAAAATTTGATCTTGTTTGACCATCACCCTAGACGTCCATAAGTGTCAAAAAATTCGAAAGCTTTTTGTCCAAAAATTTGTTTATGGTCTAGACATGCTCATGGGCATGCATAAATGCAGGAAAACTTAAAAGTACCTCGTCCAAAAATTTGACTTGTTTGACCATCAACCTAGACGTCCATAAGTATCGAAAATTTTGAAATCATCTTGGCCAAAAATTAGTTTATGGTCTAGACATGCTCATGGGCATGCATAAATGCAGGAAAACTTAAAAGTACCTCGTCCAAAAATTTGATCTTGTTTGACCATCACCCTAGACTTCAATAAGTATCAGAAAATTTGAAAGCTTATTGTCCAAAAATTAGTTTATGGTCTAGAGATGCTCATGGACATGGATAAATGCAGGAAAACTTAAAAGTACATCGTCCAAAATTTGACTTGTTTGACCATCACCCTAGACATCCATAAGTATCGAAAAATTCGAAAACATCTTGTCCAAAAATTAGTTTATGGTCAAGAAATGCTCATTGGCATGCATAAATGCCGGAAAACTTAAAAGCACCTCGTCCAAAAATTTGACTTGTTTGACCATCACCCTAGACGTCCATAATTATCGAAAAATTCAAAATCTTCTTGTCCAAAAATTAGTTCATGGTCTAAACATGCTCATGGGAATGCGTATATGTAGGAAAACTTAAAAGTACCTCGTCCAAAAATTTGGTCTTTTCTAACCATCACCCTAGACGTCCATAAGTATCGAAAATTTCGAAAGAATCTTATCCAAAAATTAGTTTATGGTCTAGACACGCTAATGGGAATGCATAAATGCAGGAAAACTTAAAAGTACCTCGTCCAAAAATTTGATCTGGTTTGACCATCACCCTAGACGTCCATAAGTGTCAAAAAATTCGAAAGCTTTTTGTCCAAAAATTTGTTTATGGTCTAGACATGCTCATGGGCATGCATAAATGCAGGAAAACTTAAAAGTATCTCGTCCAAAAATTTGATCTTATTTTACCATCACACTAGACGTCCATAAGTATCAAAAAATTTGAAAGCTTATTGTCCAAAAATTAGTTTATGCTCTAGACATGCTCATGGGCATGGATAAATGCAGAAAAACTTAAAAGTACCTCGTCCAAAAATTTGACTTGTTTGACCATCAACCTAGACGTCCATAAGTATCGAAAATTTTGAAATCATCTTGTCCAAAAATTAGTTTATGGTCTAGACATGCTCATGGGCATGCATAAATGCAGGAAAACATAAAAGTACCTCGTCCAAAAATTTGATCTTGTTTGACCATCACCCTAGACTTCAACAAGTATCAGAAAATTTGAAAGCTTATTGTCCAAAAATTAGTTTATGGTCTAGAGATGCTCATGGACATGGATAAATGCAGGAAAACTTAAAAGTACCTCGTCCAAAATTTGACTTGTTTGACCATCACCCTAGACATCCATAAGTATCGAAAAATTCGAAAGCATCTTGTCCAAAAATTAGTTTATGGTCTAGAAATGCTCATTGGCATGCATAAATGCAGGAAAACTTAAAAGCACCTCGTCCAAAAATTTGACTTGTTTGACCATCACCCTAGACGTCCATAAGTACCGAAAAATTCGAAAGATTCTTGTCCAAAAATCAGTTTATGGTCTAGGCATGCTCATGAGCATGGATAAATGCAAGAAAAACTTAAAAATACCTCGTCCAAAAATTTGAATTGTTTGACCATCACCCTAGACGTCCATAAGTATCGAAAAATTCGAAAGCATCTTGTCCAAAAATTAGTTTATGGTCTAGAAATGCTCACTGGCATGCATAAATGCAGGAAAACTTAAAAGCACCTCGTCCAAAAATTTGACTTGTTTGACCATCACTCTAGACGTCCATAAGTATCGAAAAATTTGAAAGAATCTTATCCAAAAATTAGTTTATGGTCTAGACATCCTCATGGGCATGCATAAATGCAGGAAAAGTTAAAATTACGTCGTCCAAAAATTTGACTTGTTTGACCATCAACCTAGACGTCCATAAGTATCGAAAATTTCGAAAGCATCTTGTCCAAAAATTAGTTTATGGTCTATACATGCTCATGGGCATGCATAAATGCAGGAAAACTTAAAAGTACCTCGTCCAAAAATTTGATCTTATTTTACCATCACTCTAGATTTCAATAAGTATCAGAAAATTTGAAAGCTTATTGTCCAAAAATTAGTTTATGGTCTACACATACTCATGAGCATGGATAAATGCAGAAAAACTTAAAAGTACCTCGTCCAAAAATTTGACTTGTTTGACCATCACCATAGACATCCATAATTATCGAAAAATTCGAAAGCATCTTGTCCAAAAATTAGTTTATGGTCTAGAAATGCTCATTGGCATGCATAAATGCAGGAAAACTTAAAAGCACCTCGTCTAAAAATTTGACTTGTTTGACCATCACCCTAGACGTCCATAAGTATCGAAAAATTCGAAAGCATCTTGTCCAAAAATTAGTTTATGGTCTACACATGCTCATGGGCATATGCATAAATGCAGAAAAACTTAAAAGTACCTCGTCCAAAAATTTGATCTTGTTTGACCATCACCCTAGACTTCAATAAGTATCAGAAAATTTGAAAGCTTATTGTCCAAAAATTAGTTTATGGACTACACATGCTCATGAGCATGGATAAATGCAGAAAAACTCAAAAGTACCTCGTCCAAAAATTTGACTTGTTTGACCTTCACCCTAGACGTCCATAAGTATCGAAAAATTCGAAAGCATCTTGTCCAAAAATTAGTTTATTGTCTAGAAATGCTCATTGGCATGCATAAATGCAGGAAAACTTAAAAGCACCTCGTCCAAAAATTTGACTTGTTTGACCATCACTCTAGACGTCCATAATTATCGAAAAATTCGAAAGAATCTTATCCAAAAATTAGTTTATGGTCTAGACATGCTCATGGGCATGCATAAATGCAGGAAAACTTAAAAGTACCTCGTCCAAAAATTTGATCTTGTTTGACCATCACCCTAGACTTCAATAAGTATCAGAAAATTTGAAAGCTTATTGTCCAAAAATTAGTTTATGGTCTACACATGCTCATGGATAAATGCAGGAAAACTTAAAAGTAACTCGTCCAAAAATTTGACTTGTTTGACCATCACCCTAGACGTCCATAAGTATCGAAAAATTCGAAAGAATCTTATCCAAAAATTAGTTTATGGTCTAGACATGCTCATGGGCATGCATAAATGCAGGAAAAGTTAAAATTACGTCGTCCAAAAATTTGACTTGTTTGACCATCAACCTAGACGTCCATAAGTATCGAAAATTTCGAAAGCATCTTGTCCAAAAAATAGTTTATGGTCTAGACATGCTCATGGGCATGCATAAATGCACGAAAACTTAAAAGTACCTCGTCCAAAAATTTAATCTTGTTTGACCATCACCCTAGACTTCAATAAGTATCAGAAAATTTGAAAGCTTGTTGTGCAAAAATTAGTTTATGGTCTAGACATGCTCATGGGCATGCATAAATGCAGGAAAACTTAAAAGTACCTCGTACAAAAATTTGATCTTGTTTGACCATCACCCTAAACTTCAATATGTATCAGAAAATTTGATAGCTTATTGTCCAAAAATTAGTTTATGGTCTACACATGCTCATGGGCATGGATAAATGCAGGAAAACTTAAAAGTACCTCGTCCAAAAATTTGACTTGTTTGACCATCACCCTAGACTTCCATAAGTATCGAAAAATTCGAAAGCATCTTGTCCAAAAATTATTTTATGGTCTAGAAATGCTCATTGGCATGCATAAATACAGGAAAAACTTAAAAGCACCTCGTCCAAAAATTTGACTTGTTTGACCATCACCCTAGACGTCCATAAGTATCGAAAAATTCAAAATCTTCTTGTCCAAAAATTAGTTCATGGTCTAAACATGCTCATGGGCAGGCATATATGTAGGAAAACTTAAAAGTACCTCGTCCAAAAATTTGGTCTTCTCTAACCATCACCCTAGACGTCCATAAGTATCGAAAATCTCGAAAGAATCTTATCCAAAAATTAGTTTATGGTCTAGACACGCTAATGGGAATGCATAAATGCAGGAAAATTTAAAAGTACCTCGTCCTAAAATTTGATCTTGTTTGACCATCACCCTAGACGTCCATAAGTATCGAAAAATTCGAAAGCTTCTTGTCCAAAAATTAATTTATGGTCTAGACATGCTCATGGGCATGCATAAATGTAGGAAAACTTAAAAAGTACCTCGTCCAAAAATTTGATCTTATTTTACCATCACTCTAGACGTTCAGAAGTATCAAAAAATTCGAAAGCTTATTGTCCAAAAATTAGTTTATGTTGTAGACATGCTCATGGGCATGGATAAATGCAGGAAAACTTAAAAGTACCTCGTCCAAAAATTTGACTTGTTTGACCATCAACCTAGACGTCCATAAATATCGAAAATTTTGAAATCATCTTGTCCAAAAATTAGTTTATGGTCTAGACATGCTCATGGGCATGCATAAATGCAGGAAAACTTAAAAGTACCTCGTCCAAAAATTTTTTCTTGTTTGACCATCACCGTAGACTTCAATAAGTATCAGAAAATTTGAAAGCTTATTGTCCAAAAATTATTTTATGGTCTAGACATGCTCATGGACATGGATAGATGCAGGAAAACTTAAAAGTACCTCGTCCAAAATTTGACTTGTTTGACCATCACCCTAGACATCCATAAGTATCGAAAAATTCGAAAGCATCTTGTCCAAAAATTAGTTTATGCTCTAGAAATGCTCATTGGCATGCATAAATACAGGAAAACTTAAAAGCACCTCGTCCAAAAATATAACTTGTTTTACCATCATCCTAGACGTCCATAAGTATCGAAAAATTCGAAAGCATCTTGTCCAAAACATAGTTTATGGTCTAGAAATGCTCATTGGCATGCATAAATGCAGGAAAACTTAAAAGCACCTCGTCCAAAAATTTGACTTGTTTGACCATCACCCTAGACGTCCATAAGTACCGAAAAATTCGAAAGATTCTTGTCCAAAAATCAGTTTATGGTCTAGACATGCTCATGGGCATGGATAAATGCAAGAAAACTTAAAAGTACCTCGTCCAAAAATTTGAATTGTTTGACCATCACCCTAAACGTCCATAAGTATCGAAAAATTCGAAAGCATCTTGTCCAAAAATTAGTTTATGGTCTAGAAATGCTCACTGGCATGCATAAATGCAGGAAAACTTAAAAGCACCTTGTCCAAAAATTTAATCTTGTTTGACAATCACCCTAGACTTCAATAAGTATCAGAAAATTTGAAAGCTTGTTGTGCAAAAATTAGTTTATGGTCTAGACATGCTCATGGGCATGCATAAATGCAGGAAAACTTAAAAGTACCTCGTACAAAAATTTGATCTTGTTTGACCATCACCCTAAACTTCAATATGTATCAGAAAATTTGATAGCTTATTGTCCAAAAATTAGTTTATGGTCTACACATGCTCATGGGCATGGATAAATGCAGGAAAACTTAAAAGTACCTCGTCCAAAAATTTGACTTGTTTGACCATCACCCTAGACGTCCATAAGTATCGAAAAATTCGAAAGAATCTTATCCAAAAATTAGTTTATGGTCTAGACATGCTCATGGGCATGCATAAATGCAGGAAAAGTTAAAATTACGTCGTCCAAAAATTTGACTTGTTTGACCATCAACCTAGACGTCCATAAGTATCGAAAATTTCGAAAGCATCTTGTCCAAAAAATAGTTTATGGTCTAGACATGCTCATGGGCATGCATAAATGCAGGAAAACTTAAAAGTACCTCGTCCAAAATTTAATCTTGTTTGACCATCACCCTAGACTTCAATAAGTATCAGAAAATTTGAAAGCTTGTTGTGCAAAAATTAGTTTATGGTCTAGACATGCTCATGGGCATGCATAAATGCAGGAAAACTTAAAAGTACCTCGTACAAAAATTTGATCTTGTTTGACCATCACCCTAAACTTCAATATGTATCAGAAAATTTGATAGCTTATTGTCCAAAAATTAGTTTATGGTCTACACATGCTCATGGGCATGGATAAATGCAGGGAAACTTAAAAGCACCTCGTCCAAAAATTTGACTTGTTTGACCATCACCCTAGACTTCCATAAGTATCGAAAAATTCGAAAGCATCTTGTCCAAAAATTAGTTTATTGTCTAGAAATGCTCATTGGCATGCATAAATACAGGAAAACTTAAAAGCACCTCGTCCAAAAATTTAACTTGTTTTACCATCATCCTAGACGTCCATAAGTATCGAAAAATTCGAAAGCATCTTGTCCAAAACATAGCTTATGGTCTAGAAATGCTCATTGGCATGCATAAATGCAGGAAAACTTAAAAGCACCTCGTCCAAAAATTTGACTTGTTTGACCATCACCCTAGACGTCCATAAGTACCGAAAAATTCGAAAGATTCTTGTCCAAAAATCAGTTTATAGTCTAGACATGCTCATGGGCATGGATAAATGCAAGAAAACTTAAAAGTACCTCGTCCAAAAATTTGAATTGTTTGACCATCACCCTAAACGTCCATAAGTATCGAAAAATTCGAAAGCATCTTGTCCAAAAATTAGTTTATGGTCTAGAAATGCTCACTGGCATGCATAAATGCAGGAAAACTTAAAAGCACCTTGTCCAAAAATTTGACTTGTTTGACCATCACTCTAGACGTCCATAAGTATCGAAAAATTTGAAAGAATCTTATCCAAAAATTAGTTTATGGTCTAGACATCCTCATGGGCATGCATAAATGCTGGAAAAGTTAAAATTACGTCGTCCAAAAATTTGACTTGTTTGACCATCACCCTAGACTTCAATAAGTATCAGAAAATTTGAAAGCTTATTGTCCAAAAATTAGTTTATGGTCTACACATGCTCATGGGCATGGATAAATGCAGGAAAACTTAAAAGTACCTCGTCTAAAAATTTGACTTGTTTGACCATCACCCTAGATGTCCATAAGTATCGAAAAATTCGAAAGCATCTTGTCCAAAAATTAGTTTATGGTCTAGAAATGCTCATTGGCATGCATAAATGCAGGAAAACTTAAAAGCACCTCGTCCAAAAATTTGACTTGTTTGACCATCACCCTAGACGTCCATAAGTATCGAAAAATTCAAAATCTTCTTGTCCAAAAATTAGTTCATGGTCTAAACATGCTCCTGGGCATGCATATATGTAGGAAAACTTAAAAGTACCTCGTCCAAAAATTTGGTCTTTTCTAACCATCACCCTAGACGTCCATAAGTATCGAAAATTTCGAAAGAATCTTATCCAAAAATTAGTTTATGGTCTAGACATGCTCATGGGAATGAATAAATGCAGGAAAACTTAAAAGCACCTCATCCAAAAATTTGACTTGTTTGACCATCAACCTAGACGTCCATAAGTGTCGAAAAATTTGAAATCGTCTTGTCCTAAAATTAGTTTATGGTCTAGACATGCTCATGGGCATGCATAAATGCAGGAAAACTTAAAAATACCTCGTCCAAAAATTTGACTTGTTTGACCTGCACCCTAGACGTCCATAAGTATCGAAAAATTCGAAAGCATCTTGTCCAAAAATTAGTTTATTGTCTTGAAATGCTCATTGGCATGCATAAATGTAGGAAAACTTAAAAGCACCTCGTCCAAAAATTTGACTTGTTTGACCATCACTCTAGAAGTCCATAAGTATCGAAAAATTCGAAAGAATCTTATCCAAAAATTAGTTTATGGTCTAGACATGCTCATGGGCATGCATAAATGCAGGAAAACTTAAAAGTACCTCGTCCAAAAATTTGATCTTGTTTGACCATCACCCTAGACTTCAATAAGTATCAGAAAATTTGAAAGCTTATTGTCCAAAAAATTAGTTTATGGTCTACACATGCTCATGGATAAATGCAGGAAAACTTAAAAGTAACTCGTCCAAAAATTTGACTTGTTTGACCATCACCCTAGACGTCCATAAGTATCGAAAAATTCGAAAGAATCTTATCCAAAAATTAGTTTATGGTCTTGACATGCTCATGGGAATGCATAAATGCAGGAAAAGTTAAAATTACGTCGTCCAAAAATTTGACTTGTTTGACCATCAACCTAGACGTCCATAAGTATCGAAAATTTCGAAAGCATCTTGTCCAAAAATTAGTTTATGGTCTAGACATGCTCATGGGCATGCATAAATGCACGAAAACTTAAAAGTACCTCGTCCAAAAATTTAATCTTGTTTGACCATCACCCTAGACTTCAATAAGTATCAGAAAATTTGAAAGCTTGTTGTCCAAAAATTAGTTTATGGTCTAGAATGCTCATGGGCATGAATAAATGCAGGAAAACTTAAAAGTACCTCGTCCAAAAATTTGATGTTGTTTGACCATCACCCTAAACTTCAATATGTATCAGAAAATTTGATAGCTTATTGTCCAAAAATTAGTTTATGGTCTACACATGCTCATGGGCATGGATAAATGCAGGAAAACTTAAAAGTACCTCGTCCAAAAATTTGACTTGTTTGACCATCACCCTAGACTTCCATAAGTATCGAAAAATTCGAAAGCATCTTGTCCAAAAATTTGTTTATGGTCTAGAAATGCTCATTGGCATGCATAAATACAGGAAAACTTAAAAGCACCTCGTCCAAAAATTTGACTTGTTTGACCATCACCCTAGACGTCCATAAGTATCGAAAAATTCAAAATCTTCTTGTCCAAAAATTAGTTCATGGTCTAAACATGCTCATGGGTATGCATATATGTAGGAAAACTTAAAGGTACCTCGTCCAAAAATTTGGTCTTTTCTAACCATCACCCTAGACGTCCATAAGTATCGAAAAATTCGAAAGCATCTTGTCCAAAAATTTGTTTATGGTCTAGAAATGTTCATTGGCATGCATAAATACAGGAAAACTTAAAAGCACCTCGTCCAAAAATTTGACTTGTTTGACCATCACCCTAGACGTCCATAAGTATCGAAAAATTCAGAATCTTCTTGTCCAAAAATTAGTTCATGGTCTAAACATGCTCATGGGCATGCGTATATGTAGGAAAACTTAAAAGTACCTCGTCCAAAAATTTGATCTGGTTTGACCATCACCCTAGTCGTCCATAAGTGTCAAAAAATTCGAAAGCTTTTTGTCCAAAAATTTGTTTATGGTCTAGACATGCTCATGGGCATGCATAAATGCAGGAAAACTTAAAAGTATCTCGTCCAAAAATTTGATCTTATTTTACCATCACACTAGACGTTCATAAGTATCAAAAAATTCGAAAGCTTATTGTCCAAAAATTTGACTTGTTTGACCATCACCCTAGATGTCCATAAGTATCGAAAAATTCAAAATCTTCTTGTCCAAAAATTAGTTCATGGTCTAAACATGCTCATGGGCAGGCATATATGTAGGAAAACTTAAAAGTACCTCGTCCAAAAATTTGGTCTTCTCTAACCATCACCCTAGACGTCCATAAGTATCGAAAATTTCGAAAGAATCTTATCCAAAAATTAGTTTATGGTCTAGACACGCTAATGGGAATGCATAAATGCAGGAAAATTTAAAAGTACCTCGTCCAAAAATTTGACTTGTTTGACCATCACCCTAGACGTCCATAAGTATCGAAAAATTCAGAATCTTCTTGTCCAAAAATTAGTTCATGGTCTAAACATGCTCATGGGCATGCGTATATGTAGGAAAACTTAAAAGTACCTCGTCCAAAAATTTGATCTGGTTTGACCATCACCCTAGACGTCCATAAGTATCGAAAATCTCGAAAGAATCTTATCCAAAAATTAGTTTATGGTCTAGAAATGCTCACTGGAATACATAAATGCAGGAAAACTTAAAAGCATCTCGTCCAAAAATTTGACTTGTTTGACCATCACTCTAGACGTCCATAAGTATCGAAAAATTTGAAAGAATCTTATCCAAAAATTAGTTTATGGTCTAGACATCCTCATGGGCATGCATAAATGCAGGAAAAGTTAAAATTACGTCGTCCAAAAATTTGACTTGTTTGACCATCAACCTAGACGTCCATAAGTATCGAAAATTTCGAAAGCATCTTGTCCAAAAATTAGTTTATGGTCTATACATGCTCATGGGCATGCATAAATGCAGGAAAACTTAAAAGTACCTCGTCCAAAAATTTGATCTTATTTTACCATCACTCTAGATTTCAATAAGTATCAGAAAATTTGAAAGCTTATTGTCCAAAAATTAGTTTATGGTCTACACATGCTCATGAGCATGGATAAATGCAGAAAAACTTAAAAGTACCTCGTCCAAAAATTTGACTTGTTTGACCATCACCCTAGACTTCCATAAGTATGGAAAAATTCGAAAGCAACTTGTCCAAAAATTAGTTTATGGTCTAGAAATGCTCATTGGCATGCATAAATACAGGAAAAACTTAAAAGCACCTCGTCCAAAAATTTGACTTGTTTGACCATCACCCTAGACGTCCATAAGTATCGAAAAATTCAAAATCTTCTTGTCCAAAAATTAGTTCATGGTCTAAACATGCTCATGGGCAGGCATATATGTAGGAAAACTTAAAAGTACCTCGTCCAAAAATTTGGTCTTCTCTAACCATCACCCTAGACGTCCATAAGTATCGAAAATTTCGAAAGAATCTTATCCAAAAATTAGTTTATGGTCTAGACACGCTAATGGGAATGCATAAATGCAGGAAAATTTAAAAGTACCTCGTCCAAAAATTTGACTTGTTTGACCATCACCCTAGACGTCCATAAGTATCGAAAAATTCAGAATCTTCTTGTCCAAAAATTAGTTCATGGTCTAAACATGCTCATGGGCATGCGTATATGTAGGAAAACTTAAAAGTACCTCGTCCAAAAATTTGATCTGGTTTGACCATCACCCTAGACGTCCATAAGTATCGAAAATCTCGAAAGAATCTTATCCAAAAATTAGTTTATGGTCTAGAAATGCTCACTGGAATACATAAATGCAGGAAAACTTAAAAGCATCTCGTCCAAAAATTTGACTTGTTTGACCATCACTCTAGACGTCCATAAGTATCGAAAAATTTGAAAGAATCTTATCCAAAAATTAGTTTATGGTCTAGACATCCTCATGGGCATGCATAAATGCAGGAAAAGTTAAAATTACGTCGTCCAAAAATTTGACTTGTTTGACCATCAACCTAGACGTCCATAAGTATCGAAAATTTCGAAAGCATCTTGTCCAAAAATTAGTTTATGGTCTATACATGCTCATGGGCATGCATAAATGCAGGAAAACTTAAAAGTACCTCGTCCAAAAATTTGATCTTATTTTACCATCACTCTAGATTTCAATAAGTATCAGAAAATTTGAAAGCTTATTGTCCAAAAATTAGTTTATGGTCTACACATGCTCATGAGCATGGATAAATGCAGAAAAACTTAAAAGTACCTCGTCCAAAAATTTGACTTGTTTGACCATCACCCTAGACTTCCATAAGTATGGAAAAATTCGAAAGCAACTTGTCCAAAAATTAGTTTATGGTCTAGAAATGCTCATTGGCATGCATAAATACAGGAAAAACTTAAAAGCACCTCGTCCAAAAATTTGACTTGTTTGACCATCACCCTAGACGTCCATAAGTATCGAAAAATTCAAAATCTTCTTGTCCAAAAATTAGTTCATGGTCTAAACATGCTCATGGGCAGGCATATATGTAGGAAAACTTAAAAGTACCTCGTCCAAAAATTTGGTCTTCTCTAACCATCACCCTAGACGTCCATAAGTATCGAAAATTTCGAAAGAATCTTATCCAAAAATTAGTTTATGGTCTAGACACGCTAATGGGAATGCATAAATGCAGGAAAATTTAAAAGTACCTCGTCCAAAAATTTGACTTGTTTGACCATCACCCTAGACGTCCATAAGTATCGAAAAATTCAGAATCTTCTTGTCCAAAAATTAGTTCATGGTCTAAACATGCTCATGGGCATGCGTATATGTAGGAAAACTTAAAAGTACCTCGTCCAAAAATTTGATCTGGTTTGACCATCACCCTAGACGTCCATAAGTGTCAAAAAATTCGAAAGCTTTTTGTCCAAAAATTTGTTTATGGTCTAGACATGCTCATGGGCATGCATAAATGCAGGAAAACTTAAAAGTATCTCGTCCAAAAATTTGATCTTATTTTACCATCACACTAGACGTCCATAAGTATCAGAAAATTCGAAAGCTTATTGTCCAAAAATTAGTTTATGCTCTAGACATGCTCATGGGTATGGATAAATGCAGAAAAACTTAAAAGTACCTCGTCCAAAAATTTGACTTGTTTGACCATCAACCTAGACGTCCATAAGTATCGAAAATTTTGAAATCATCTTGTCCAAAAATTAGTTTATGGTCTAGACATGCTCATGGGCATGCATAAATGCAGGAAAACATAAAAGTACCTCGTCCAAAAATTTGATCTTGTTTGACCATCACCCTAGACTTCAACAAGTATCAGAAAATTTGAAAGCTTATTGTCAAAAAATTAGTTTATGGTCTAGAGATGCTCATGGACATGGATAAATGCAGGAAAACTTAAAAGTACCTCGTCCAAAATTTGACTTGTTTGACCATCACCCTAGACATCCATAAGTATCGAAAAATTCGAAAGCATCTTGTCCAAAAATTAGTTTATGGTCTAGAAATGCTCATTGGCATGCATAAATGCAGGAAAACTTAAAAGCACCTCGTCCAAAAATTTGACTTGTTTGACCATCACCCTAGACGTCCATAAGTACCGAAAAATTCGAAAGATTCTTGTCCAAAAATCAGTTTATGGTCTAGACATGCTCATGGGCATGGATAAATGCAAGAAAAACTTAAAAGTACCTCGTCCAAAAATTTGAATTGTTTGACCATCACCCTAGACGTCCATAAGTATCGAAAAATTCGAAAGCATCTTGTCCAAAAATTAGTTTATGGTCTAGAAATGCTCACTGGCATGCATAAATGCAGGAAAACTTAAAAGCACCTCGTCCAAAAATTTGACTTGTTTGACCATCACTCTAGACGTCCATAAGTATCGAAAAATTTGAAAGAATCTTATCCAAAAATTAGTTTATGGTCTAGACATCCTCATGGGCATGCATAAATGCAGGAAAAGTTAAAATTACGTCGTCCAAAAATTTGACTTGTTTGACCATCAACCTAGACGTCCATAAGTATCGAAAATTTCGAAAGCATCTTGTCCAAAAATTAGTTTATGGTCTATACATGCTCATGGGCATGCATAAATGCAGGAAAACTTAAAAGTACCTCGTCCAAAAATTTGATCTTATTTTACCATCACTCTAGATTTCAATAAGTATCAGAAAATTTGAAAGCTTATTGTCCAAAAATTAGTTTATGGTCTACACATGCTCATGAGCATGGATAAATGCAGAAAAACTTAAAAGTACCTCGTCCAAAAATTTGACTTGTTTGACCATCACCATAGACATCCATAAGTATCGAAAAATTCGAAAGCATCTTGTCCAAAAATTAGTTTATGGTCTAGAAATGCTCATTGGCATGCATAAATGCAGGAAAACTTAAGAGCACCTCGTCCAAAAATTTGACTTGTTTGACCATCACCCTAGACGTCCATAAGTATCGAAAAATTCGAAAGCATCTTGTCCAAAAATTAGTTTATGGTCTACACATGCTCATGGGCATGCATAAATGCAGAAAAACTTAAAAGTACCTCGTCCAAAAATTTGATCTTCTTTGACCATCACCCTAGACTTCAATAAGTATCAGAAAATTTGAAAGCTTATTGTCCAAAAATTAGTTTATGGTCTACACATGCTCATGAGCATGGATAAATGCAGAAAAACTCAAAAGTACCTCGTCCAAAAATTTGACTTGTTTGACCTTCACCCTAGACGTCCATAAGTATCGAAAAATTCGAAAGCATCTTGTCCAAAAATTATTTTATTGTCTAGAAATGCTCATTGGCATGCATAAATGCAGGAAAACTTAAAAGCACCTCGTCCAAAAATTTGACTTGTTTGACCATCACTCTAGACGTCCATAATTATCGAAAAATTCGAAAGAATCTTATCCAAAAATTAGTTTATGGTCTAGACATCCTCATGGGCATGCATAAATGCAGGAAAACTTAAAAGTACCTCGTCCAAAAATTTAATCTTGTTTGACCATCACCCTAGACTTCAATAAGTATCGGAAAATTCGAAAGCATCTTGTCCAAAAATTAGTTTATGGTCTAGAAATGCTCATTGGCATGCATAAATACAGGAAAAACTTAAAAGCACCTCGTCCAAAAATTTGACTTGTTTGACCATCACCCTAGACGTCCATAAGTATCGAAAAATTCAAAATCTTCTTGTCCAAAAATTAGTTCATGGTCTAAACATGCTCATGGGCAGGCATATATGTAGGAAAACTTAAAAGTACCTCGTCCAAAAATTTGGTCTTCTCTAACCATCACCCTAGACGTCCATAAGTATCGAAAATTTCGAAAGAATCTTATCCAAAAATTAGTTTATGGTCTAGACACGCTAATGGGAATGCATAAATGCAGGAAAATTTAAAAGTACCTCGTCCTAAAATTTGATCTTGTTTGACCATCACCCTAGACGTCCATAAGTATCGAAAAATTCGAAAGCTTCTTGTCCAAAAATTAATTTATGGTCTAGACATGCTCATGGGCATGCATAAATGTAGGAAAACTTAAAAGTACCTCGTACAAAAATTTGATCTTGTTTGACCATCACCCTAAACTTCAATATGTATCAGAAAATTTGATAGCTTATTGTCCAAAAATTAGTTTATGGTCTACACATGCTCATGGACATGGATAAATGCAGGAAAACTTAAAAGTACCTCGTCCAAAAATTTGACTTGTTTGACCATCACCCTAGACTTCCATAAGTATCGAAAAATTCGAAAGCATCTTGTCCAAAAATTAGTTTATGGTCTAGAAATGCTCATTGGCATGCATAAATACAGGAAAAACTTAAAAGCACCTCGTCCAAAAATTTGACTTGTTTGACCATCACCCTAGACGTCCATAAGTATCGAAAAATTCAAAATCTTCTTGTCCAAAAATTAGTTCATGGTCTAAACATGCTCATGGGCAGGCATATATGTAGGAAAACTTAAAAGTACCTCGTCCAAAAATTTGGTCTTCTCTAACCATCACCCTAGACGTCCATAAGTATCGAAAATTTCGAAAGAATCTTATCCAAAAATTAGTTTATGGTCTAGACACGCTAATGGGAATGCATAAATGCAGGAAAATTTAAAAGTACCTCGTCCTAAAATTTGATCTTGTTTGACCATCACCCTAGACGTCCATAAGTATCGAAAAATTCGAAAGCTTCTTGTCCAAAAATTAATTTATGGTCTAGACATGCTCATGGGCATGCATAAATGTAGGAAAACTTAAAAAGTACCTCGTCCAAAAATTTGATCTTATTTTACCATCACTCTAGACGTTCATAAGTATCAAAAAATTCGAAAGCTTATTGTCCAAAAATTAGTTTATGTTGTAGACATGCTCATGGGCATGGATAAATGCAGGAAAACTTAAAAGTACCTCGTCCAAAAATTTGACTTGTTTGACCATCAACCTAGACGTCCATAAGTATCGAAAATTTTGAAATCATCTTGTCCAAAAATTAGTTTATGGTCTAGACATGCTCATGGGCATGCATAAATGCAGGAAAACTTAAAAGTACCTCGTCCAAAAATTTGTTCTTGTTTGACCATCACCGTAGACTTCAATAAGTATCAGAAAATTTGAAAGCTTATTGTCCAAAAATTATTTTATGGTCTAGACATGCTCATGGACATGGATAGATGCAGGAAAACTTAAAAGTACCTCGTCCAAAATTTGACTTGTTTGACCATCACCCTAGACATCCATAAGTATCGAAAAATTCGAAAGCATCTTGTCCAAAAATTAGTTTATGGTCTAGAAATGCTCATTGGCATGCATAAATACAGGAAAACTTAAAAGCACCTCGTCCAAAAATTTAACTTGTTTTACCATCATCCTAGACGTCCATAAGTATCGAAAAATTCGAAAGCATCTTGTCCAAAACATAGTTTATGGTCTAGAAATGCTCATTAGCATGATTAAATGCAGGAAAACTTAAAAGCACCTCGTCCAAAAATTTGACTTGTTTGACCATCACTCTAGACGTCCATAAGTATCGAAAAATTTGAAAGAATCTTATCCAAAAATTAGTTTATGGTCTAGACATCCTCATGGGCATGCATTAATGCAGGAAAAGTTAAAATTACGTCGTCCAAAAATTTGACTTGTTTGACCATCAACCTAGACGTCCATAAGTATCGAAAATTTCGAAAGCATCTTGTCCAAAAATTAGTTTATAGTCTATACATGCTCATGGGCATGCATAAATGCAGGAAAACTTAAAAGTAACTCGTCCAAAAATTTGATCTTGTTTGACCATCACCCTAGACTTCAATAAGTATCAGAAAATTTGAAAGCTTATTGTCCAAAAATTAGTTTATGGTCTACACATGCTCATGGGCATGGATAAATGCAGGAAAACTTAAAAGTACCTCGTCCAAAAATTTGACTTGTTTGACCATCACCCTAGACTTCAATAAGTATCGGAAAATTCGAAAGCATCTTGTCCAAAAATTAGTTTATGGTCTACACATGCTCATGGGCATGGATAAATGCAGGAAAACTTAAAAGTACCTCGTCCAAAAATTTGACTTGTTTGACCATCACCCTAGACGTCCATAAGTATCGAAAAATTCGAAAGCATCTTGTCCAAAAATTAGTTTATGGTCTAGAAATGCTCATTGGCATGCATAAATGCAGGAAAACTTAAAAGCACCTCGTCCAAAAATTTGACTTGTTTGACCATCACCCTAGACATCCATAAGTATCGAAAATTCAAAATCTTCTTGTCAAAAAATTAGTTCATGGTCTAAACATGCTCATGGGCATGCATATATGTAGGAAAACTTAAAAGTACCTCGTCCAAAAATTTGGTCTTTTCTAACCATCACCCTAGACGTCCATAAGTATCGAAAATTTCGAAAGAATCTTATCCAAAAATTAGTTTATGGCCTAGATACGCTCATGGGAATGCATAAATGCAGGAAAATTTAAAAGTACCTCGTCCAAAAATTTGATCTTGTTTGACCATCACTCTAGACGTCCATAAGTGACGAAAAATTTGAAAGCTTCTTGTCCAAAAATTAGTTTATGGTCTAGACATGCTCATGGGCATGCATAAATGCAGGAAAACTTAAAAGCACTTCGTCCAAAAATTTGATCTTGTTTGACCATCACCCTAGACTTCAATAAGTATCAGAAAATTTTAAAGCTTATTGTCCAAAAATTAGTTTATGGTCTAGACATGCTCATGGACATGGATAAACGCAGGAAAACTTAAAAGTACTTCGTCCAAAATTTAACTTGTTTGACCATCACCCTAGACATCCATAAGTATCGAAAAATTCGAAAGCATCTTGTCCAAAAATTAGTTTATGGTATAGAAATGCTCATTGGCATGCATAAATGCAGGAAAACTTAAAAGCACCTCGTCCAAAAATTTTACTTGTTTGACCATCACCCGAGAAGTCCATAAGTATCGAAAAATTCGAAAGAATCTTATCCAAAAATTAGTTTATGGTCTAGACATGCTCATGGGCATGCATAAATGCAGGAAAAGTTAAAATTACGTCGTCCAAAAATTTGACTTGTTTGACCATCAACCTAGACGTCCATAAGTATCGAAAATTTCGAAAGCATCTTGTCCAAAAATTAGTTTATGGTCTAGACATGCTCATGGGCATGCATAAATGCAGGAAAACTTAAAAGTACCTCGTCCAAAAATTTGATCTTGTTTGACCATCACCCTAGACTTCAATAAGTATCAGAAAATTTGAAAGCTTATTATCCAAAAATTAGTTTATGGTCTACACATGCTCATGGGCATGGATAAATGCAGGAAAACTTAAAAGTACCTCGTCCAAAAATTTGACTTGTTTGACCATCACCCTAGACGTCCATAAGTATCGAAAAATTCGAAAGTATCTTGTCCAAAAATTAGTTTATGGTCTAGAAATGCTCATTGGCATGCATAAATGCAGGAAAACTTAAAAGCACCTCGTCCAAAAATTTGATCTTGTTTGACCATCACCCTAGACTTCAATAAGTATCAGAAAATTTTAAAGCTTATTGTCCAAAAATTAGTTTATGGTCTAGAAATGCTCATTGGCATGCATAAATGCAGGAAAACTTAAAAGCACCTCGTCCAAAAATTTGACTTGTTTGACCATCACCCTAGACATCCATAAGTATCGAAAATTCAAAATCTTTTTGTTAAAAAATTAGTTCATGGTTTAAACATGCTCATGGACATGCATATATGTAGGAAAACTTAAAAGTACCTCGTCCAAAAATTTGGTCTTTTCTAACCATCACCCTAGACGTCCATAAGTATCGAAAATTTCGAAAGAATCTTCTCCAAAAATTAGTTTATGGTCTAGACACGCTCATGGGAATGCATAAATGCAGGAAAATTTAAAATTACGTCGTCCAAAAATTTGACTTGTTTGACCATCAACCTAGACGTCCATAAGTATCTAAAATTTCGAAAGCATCTTGTCCAAAAATTAGTTTATGGTCTAGACATGCTCATGGGCATGCATAAATGCAGGAAAACTTAAAAGTACCTCGTCCAAAAATTTGATCTTCTTTGACCATCACCTTAGACTTCAATAAGTATCAGAAAATTTGAAAGCTTATTGTCCAAAAATTAGTTTATGGTATACACATGCTCATGGGCATGAATAAATGCAGTAAAACTTAAAAGTACCTCGTCCAAAAATTTGACTTGTTTGACCATCACCCTAGACGTCCATAAGTATCGAAAAATTCGAAAGCATCTTGTCCAAAAATTAGTTTATGGTCTAGAAATGCTCATTGGCATGCATAAATGAAGGAAAACTTAAAAGCACCTCGTCCAAAAATTTGACTTGTTTGACCATCACCCTAGACGTCCATAAGTATCGAAAAATTCAAAATCTTCTTGTCCAAAAATTAGTTCATGGTCTAAACATGCTCATGGGCATGCATATATGTAGGAAAACTTAAAAGTACCTCGTCCAAAAATTTGGTCTTTTCTAACCATCACCCTAGACGTCCATAAGTATCAAAAATTTCGAAAGAATCTTATCCAAAAATTAGTTTATGGCCTAGATACGCTCATGGGAATGCATAAATGCAGGAAAATTTAAAAGTACCTCGTCCGAAAATTTGATCTTGTTTGACCATCACTCTAGACGTCCATAAGTGACGAAAAATTTGAAAGCTTCTTGTCCAAAAATTAGTTTATGGTCTAGACATGCTCATGGGCATGCATAAATGCAGGAAAACTTAAAAGCACCTCGTCCAAAAATTTGATCTTGTTTGACCATCACCCTAGACTTCAATAAGTATCAGAAAATTTTAAAGCTTATTGTCCAAAAATTAGTTTATGGTCTAGAAATGCTCATTGGCATGCATAAATGCAGGAAAACTTAAAAGCACCTCGTCCAAAAATTTGACTTGTTTGACCATCACCCTAGACATCCATAAGTATCGAAAATTCAAAATCTTTTTGTTAAAAAATTAGTTCATGGTTTAAACATGCTCATGGACATGCATATATGTAGGAAAACTTAAAAGTACCTCGTCCAAAAATTTGGTCTTTTCTAACCATCACCCTAGACGTCCATAAGTATCGAAAATTTCGAAAGAATCTTCTCCAAAAATTAGTTTATGGTCTAGACACGCTCATGGGAATGCATAAATGCAGGAAAATTTAAAATTACGTCGTCCAAAAATTTGACTTGTTTGACCATCAACCTAGACGTCCATAAGTATCTAAAATTTCGAAAGCATCTTGTCCAAAAATTAGTTTATGGTCTAGACATGCTCATGGGCATGCATAAATGCAGGAAAACTTAAAAGTACCTCGTCCAAAAATTTGATCTTCTTTGACCATCACCTTAGACTTCAATAAGTATCAGAAAATTTGAAAGCTTATTGTCCAAAAATTAGTTTATGGTCTACACATGCTCATGGGCATGAATAAATGCAGTAAAACTTAAAAGTACCTCGTCCAAAAATTTGACTTGTTTGACCATCACCCTAGACGTCCATAAGTATCGAAAAATTCGAAAGCATCTTGTCCAAAAATTAGTTTATGGTCTAGAAATGCTCATTGGCATGCATAAATGAAGGAAAACTTAAAAGCACCTCGTCCAAAAATTTGACTTGTTTGACCATCACCCTAGACGTCCATAAGTATCGAAAAATTCAAAATCTTCTTGTCCAAAAATTAGTTCATGGTCTAAACATGCTCATGGGCATGCATATATGTAGGAAAACTTAAAAGTACCTCGTCCAAAAATTTGGTCTTTTCTAACCATCACCCTAGACGTCCATAAGTATCGAAAATTTCGAAAGAATCTTATCCAAAAATTAGTTTATGGCCTAGATACGCTCATGGGAATGCATAAATGCAGGAAAATTTAAAAGTACCTCGTCCAAAAATTTGATCTTGTTTGACCATCACTCTAGACGTCCATAAGTGACGAAAAATTTGAAAGCTTCTTGTCCAAAAATTAGTTTATGGTCTAGACATGCTCATGGGCATGCATAAATGCAGGAAAACTTAAAAGCACCTCGTCCAAAAATTTGATCTTGTTTGACCATCACCCTAGACTTCAATAAGTATCAGAAAATTTTAAAGCTTATTGTCCAAAAATTAGTTTATGGTCTAGACATGCTCATGGACATGGATAAATGCAGGAAAACTTAAAAGTACTTCGTCCAAAATTTAACTTGTTTGACCATCACCCTAGACATCCATAAGTATCGAAAAATTCGAAAGCATCTTGTCCAAAAATTAGTTTATGGTATAGAAATGCTCATTGGCATGCATAAATGCAGGAAAACTTAAAAGCACCTCGTCCAAAAATTTTACTTGTTTGACCATCACCCGAGAAGTCCATAAGTATCGAAAAATTCGAAAGAATCTTATCCAAAAATTAGTTTATGGTCTAGACATGCTCATGGGCATGCATAAATGCAGGAAAAGTTAAAATTACGTCGTCCAAAAATTTGACTTGTTTGACCATCAACCTAGACGTCCATAAGTATCGAAAATTTCGAAAGCATCTTGTCCAAAAATTAGTTTATGGTCTAGACATGCTCATGGGCATGCATAAATGCAGGAAAACTTAAAAGTACCTCGTCCAAAAATTTGATCTTGTTTGACCATCACCCTAGACTTCAATAAGTATCAGAAAATTTGAAAGCTTATTATCCAAAAATTAGTTTATGGTCTACACATGCTCATGGGCATGGATAAATGCAGGAAAACTTAAAAGTACCTCGTCCAAAAATTTGACTTGTTTGACCATCACCCTAGACGTCCATAAGTATCGAAAAATTCGAAAGTATCTTGTCCAAAAATTAGTTTATGGTCTAGAAATGCTCATTGGCATGCATAAATGCAGGAAAACTTAAAAGCACCTCGTCCAAAAATTTGACTTGTTTGACCATCACCCTAGACATCCATAAGTATCGAAAATTCAAAATCTTTTTGTTAAAAAATAAGTTCATGGTTTAAACATGCTCATGGGCATGCATATATGTAGGAAAACTTAAAAGTACCTCGTCCAAAAATTTGGTCTTTTCTAACCATCACCCTAGACGTCCATAAGTATCGAAAATTTCGAAAGAATCTTATCCAAAAATTAGTTTATGGTCTAGACACGCTCATGGGAATGCATAAATGCAGGAAAATTTAAAAGCACCTCGTCCAAAAATTTGATGTTGTTTGACCATCACCCTAGACGTCCATAAGTGTCGAAAAATTTGAAAGCTTCTTGTCCAAAAATTAGTTTATGGTCTAGACATGCTCATCGGCATGCATAAATGCAGGAAAACCCAAAGTACCTCGTCCAAAAATTTAATCTTATTTTACCATTACTCTAGACGTCCATAAATTTCAAAAAATTCGAAAGCTTATTGTCCAAAAATTAGTTTATGGTCTAGACATGCTCATGGGCATGGATAAATGCAGGAAAACTTAAAAGCACCTCGTCCAAAAATTTGACTTGTTTGACCATCACCCTAGACGTCCATAAGTATCGAAAAATTCGAAAGAATCTTATCCAAAAATTAGTTTATGGTCTAGAAATGCTCATTGGCATACATAAATGCAGGAAAACTTAAAATTACCTCGTCCAAAAATTTGATCTTGTTTGACCATCACCCTAGACTCCAATAAGTATCAGAAAATTTGAAAGCTTATTGTCCAAAAATTAGTTTATGGTCTACACATGCTCATGGGCATGGATAAATGCAGGAAAACTTAAAAGTACCTCGTCCAAAAATTTGACTTGTTTGACCATCACCCTAGACGTCCATAAGTATCGAAAAATTCGAAAGCATCTTGTCCAAAAATTAGTTTATGGTCTAGAAATGCTCATTGGCATGCATAAATGTAGGAAAACTTAAAAGCACCTCGTCCAAAAATTTGACTTGTTTGAACATCACCCTAGAAGTCCATAAGTATCGAAAAATTCGAAAGAATCTTATCCAAAAATTAGTTTATGGTCTAGACATGCTCTTGGGCATGCATAAATGCAGGAAAAATTAAAATTACGTCGTCCAAAAATTTGACTTGTTTGACCATCAACCTAGACGTCCATAAGTATAGAAAATTTCGAAAGCATCTTGTCCAAAAATTAGTTTATGGTCTAGACATGCTCATGGGCATGCATAAATGCAGGAAAACTTAAAAGTACCTCGTCCAAAAATTTGATCTTGTTTGACCATCACCCTAGACTTCAATAAGTATCAGAAAATTTGAAAGCTTATTATCCAAAAATTAGTTTATGGTCTACACATGCTCATGGGCATGGATAAATGCAGAAAAACTTAAAAGTACCTCGTCCAAAAATTTGACTTGTTTGACCATCACCCTAGACGTCCATAAGTATCAAAAAATTCGAAAGAATCTTATCCAAAAATTAGTTTATGGTCTAGAAATGCTCATTGGCATGCATAAATGCAGGAAAACTTAAAAGCACCTCGTCCAAAAATTTGACTTGTTTGACCATCACCCTAGACATCCATAAGTATCGAAAAATTCATAATCTTCTTGTCAAAAAATTAGTTCATGGTCTAAACATGCTCATGGGAATGCATATATGTAGGAAAACTTAAAAGTACCTCGTCCAAAAATTTGGTCTTTTCTAACCATCACCCTAGAAGTCAATAAGTATCGAAAATTTCGAAACAATCTTATCCAAAAATTAGTTTATGGTCTAGACACGCTCATGGGAATGCATAAATGCAGGAAAATTTAAAAGCACCTCGTCCAAAAATTTGATCTTGTTTGACCATCACCCTAGAGGTCCATAAGTGTCGAAAAATTTAAAAAGCTTCTTGTCCAAAAATTAGTTTATGGTCTAGACATGCTCATGGGCATGCATAAATGCAGGAAAACCTAAAAGTACCTCGTCCAAAAATTTAATCTTATTTGACCATCACTCTAGACGTCCATAAATATCAAAAAATTCGAAAGCTTATTTTCCAAAAATTAGTTTATGGTCTAGACATGCTCATGGGCATGGATAAATGCAGGAAAACTTAAAAGCACCTCGTCCAAAAATTTGACTTGTTTGACCATCACCCTAGACGTCCATAAGTATCGAAAAATTCGAAAGAATCTTGTCCAAAATTTAGTTTATGGTCTAGACATGCTCATGGGCATGCATAAATGCAGAAAAACTTAAAAGCACCTCGTCCAAAAATTTGATCTTGTTTGACCATCACTCTAGACTTCAATAAGTATCAGAAAATTTGAAAGCTTATTGTTCAAAAATTAGTTCATGGTCTACACATGCTCATGAGCATGGAAAAATGCAGAAAAATTTAAAAGTACCTCGTCCAAAAATTTGACTTGTTTGACCATAACCCTAGACGTCCATAAGTATCAAAAAATTCGAAAGAATCTTATCCAAAAATTAGTTTATGGTCTAGACATGCTCATGGGCATGCATAAATGCAGGAAAACTTAAAATTACGTCGTCCAAAAATTTGACTTGTTTGACCATCAACCTAGACGTCCATAAGTACCGAAAATTTCCAAAGCATCTTGTCCAAAAATTAGTTTATGGTCTAGACATGCTCATGGGCATGCATAAATGCAGGAAAACTTAAAAGCACCTCGTCCAAAAATTTGACTTGTTTGACCATCACCCTAGAAGTCCATAAGTATCGAAAAATTCGAAAGAATCTTATCCAAAAATTAGTTTATGGTCTAGACATGCTCATGGGCATGCATAAATGCAGGAAAAATTAAAATTACGTCGTCCAATAATTTGACTTGTTTGACCATCAACCTAGACGTCCATAAGTATCGAAAATTTCGAAAGCATCTTGTCCAAAAATTAGTTTATGGTCTAGACATGCTCATGGGCATGCATAAATGCAGGAAAACTTAAAAGTACCTCGTCCAAAAATTTGATCTTGTTTGACCATCACCCTAGACTTCAATAAGTATCGGAAAATTTGAAAGCTTATTGTCCAAAAATTAGTTTATGGTCTACACATGCTCATGGGCATGGATAAATGCAGGAAAACTTAAAAGTACCTCGTCCAAAAATTTGACTTGTTTGACCATCACCCTAGACGTCCATAAGTATCGAAAAATTCGAAAGCATCTTGTCCAAAAATTAGTTTATGGTCTAGAAATGCTCATTGGCATGCATAAATGCAGGAAAACTTAAAAGCACCTCGTCCAAAAATTTGACTTGTTTGACCTTCACCCTAGACATCCATAAGTATCGAAAATTCAAAATCTTTTTGTCAAAAAATTAGTTCATGGTTTAAACATGCTCATGGGCATGCATATATGTAGGAAAACTTAAAAGTACCTCGTCCAAAAATTTGGTCTTTTCTAACCATCACCCTAGACGTCCATAAGTATCGAAAATTTCGAAAGAATCTTATCCAAAAATTAGTTTATGGTCTAGACACGCTCATGGGAATGCATAAATGCAGGAAAATTTAAAATTACGTCGTCCAAAAATTTGACTTGTTTGACCATCAACCTAGACGTCCATAAGTATCTAAAATTTCGAAAGCATCTTGTCCAAAAATTAGTTTATGGTCTAGACATGCTCATGGGCATGCATAAATGCAGGAAAACTTAAAAGTACCTCGTCCAAAAATTTGATCTTCTTTGACCATCACCTTAGACTTCAATAAGTATCAGAAAATTTGAAAGCTTATTGTCCAAAAATTAGTTTATGGTCTACACATGCTCATGGGCATGGATAAATGCAGTAAAACTTAAAAGTACCTCGTCCAAAAATTTGACTTGTTTGACCATCACCCTAGACGTCCATAAGTATCGAAAAATTCGAAAGCATCTTGTCCAAAAATTAGTTTATGGTCTAGAAATGCTCATTGGCATGCATAAATGATGGAAAACTTAAAAGCACCTCGTCCAAAAATTTGACTTGTTTGACCATCACCCTAGACGTCCATAAGTATCGAAAAATTCAAAATCTTCTTGTCCAAAAATTAGTTCATGGTCTAAACATGCTCATGGGCATGCATATATGTAGGAAAACTTAAAAGTACCTCGTCCAAAAATTTGGTCTTTTCTAACCATCACCCTAGACGTCCATAAGTATCGAAAATTTCGAAAGAATCTTATCCAAAAATTAGTTTATGGCCTAGATACGCTCATGGGAATGCATAAATGCAGGAAAATTTAAAAGTACCTCGTCCAAAAATTTGATCTTGTTTGACCATCACTCTAGACGTCCATAAGTGACGAAAAATTTGAAAGCTTCTTGTCCAAAAATTAGTTTATGGTCTAGACATGCTCATGGGCATGCATAAATGCAGGAAAACTTAAAAGCACTTCGTCCAAAAATTTGATCTTGTTTGACCATCACCCTAGACTTCAATAAGTATCAGAAAATTTTAAAGCTTATTGTCCAAAAATTAGTTTATGGTCTAGACATGCTCATGGACATGGATAAACGCAGGAAAACTTAAAAGTACTTCGTCCAAAATTTAACTTGTTTGACCATCACCCTAGACATCCATAAGTATCGAAAAATTCGAAAGCATCTTGTCCAAAAATTAGTTTATGGTATAGAAATGCTCATTGGCATGCATAAATGCAGGAAAACTTAAAAGCACCTCGTCCAAAAATTTTACTTGTTTGACCATCACCCGAGAAGTCCATAAGTATCGAAAAATTCGAAAGAATCTTATCCAAAAATTAGTTTATGGTCTAGACATGCTCATGGGCATGCATAAATGCAGGAAAAGTTAAAATTACGTCGTCCAAAAATTTGACTTGTTTGACCATCAACCTAGACGTCCATAAGTATCGAAAATTTCGAAAGCATCTTGTCCAAAAATTAGTTTATGGTCTAGACATGCTCATGGGCATGCATAAATGCAGGAAAACTTAAAAGTACCTCGTCCAAAAATTTGATCTTGTTTGACCATCACCCTAGACTTCAATAAGTATCAGAAAATTTGAAAGCTTATTATCCAAAAATTAGTTTATGGTCTACACATGCTCATGGGCATGGATAAATGCAGGAAAACTTAAAAGTACCTCGTCCAAAAATTTGACTTGTTTGACCATCACCCTAGACGTCCATAAGTATCGAAAAATTCGAAAGTATCTTGTCCAAAAATTAGTTTATGGTCTAGAAATGCTCATTGGCATGCATAAATGCAGGAAAACTTAAAAGCACCTCGTCCAAAAATTTGACTTGTTTGACCATCACCCTAGACATCCATAAGTATCGAAAAATTCATAATCTTCTTGTCAAAAAATTAGTTCATGGTCTAAACATGCTCATGGGAATGCATATATGTAGGAAAACTTAAAAGTACCTCGTCCAAAAATTTGGTCTTTTCTAACCATCACCCTAGAAGTCAATAAGTATCGAAAATTTCGAAACAATCTTATCCAAAAATTAGTTTATGGTCTAGACACGCTCATGGGAATGCATAAATGCAGGAAAATTTAAAAGCACCTCGTCCAAAAATTTGATCTTGTTTGACCATCACCCTAGAGGTCCATAAGTGTCGAAAAATTTAAAAAGCTTCTTGTCCAAAAATTAGTTTATGGTCTAGACATGCTCATGGGCATGCATAAATGCAGGAAAACCTAAAAGTACCTCGTCCAAAAATTTAATCTTATTTGACCATCACTCTAGACGTCCATAAATATCAAAAAATTCGAAATCTTATTTTCCAAAAATTAGTTTATGGTCTAGACATGCTCATGGGCATGGATAAATGCAGGAAAACTTAAAAGCACCTCGTCCAAAAATTTGACTTGTTTGACCATCACCCTAGACGTCCATAAGTATCGAAAAATTCGAAAAACTCTTGTCCAAAATTTAGTTTATGGTCTAGACATGCTCATGGGCATGCATAAATGCAGAAAAACTTAAAAGCACCTCGTCCAAAAATTTGATCTTGTTTGACCATCACTCTAGACTTCAATAAGTATCAGAAAATTTGAAAGCTTATTGTTCAAAAATTAGTTCATGGTCTACACATGCTCATGAGCATGGAAAAATGCAGAAAAATTTAAAAGTACCTCGTCCAAAAATTTGACTTGTTTGACCATAACCCTAGACGTCCATAAGTATCAAAAAATTCGAAAGAATCTTATCCAAAAATTAGTTTATGGTCTAGACATGCTCATGGGCATGCATAAATGCAGGAAAACTTAAAATTACGTCGTCCAAAAATTTGACTTGTTTGACCATCAACCTAGACGTCCATAAGTACCGAAAATTTCCAAAGCATCTTGTCCAAAAATTAGTTTATGGTCTAGACATGCTCATGGGCATGCATAAATGCAGGAAAACTTAAAAGTACCTCGTCCAAAAATTTGAACTTGTTTGACCATCACCCTAGACTTCAATAAGTATCAGAAAATGTGAAAGCTTATTGTCCAAAAATTAGTTTATGGTCTACACATGCTCATGGGCATGGATAAATGCAGGAAAACTTAAAAGTACCTCGTCCAAAAATTTGACTTGTTTGACCATCACCCTAGACGTCCATAAGTATCGAAAAATTCGAAAGCATCTTGTCCAAAAATTAGTTTATGGTCTAGAAATGCTCATTGGCATGCATAAATGCAGGAAAACTTAAAAGCACCTCGTCCAAAAATTTGACTTGTTTGACCATCACCCTAGACATCCATAAGTATCGAAAAATTCAAAATCTTCTTGTCCAAAAATTAGTTCATGGTCTAGACATGCTCATGGGCATGCATATATGTAGGAAAACTTAAAGTTACCTCGTCCAAAAATTTGGTATTTTCTAACCATCACCCTAGACGTCCATAAGTATCGAAAATTTCGAAAGAATCTTATCCAAAAATTAGTTTATGGTCTAGACACGCTAATGGGAATGCATAAATGCAGGAAAATTTAAAAGTACCTCGTCCAAAAATTTGATCTTGTTTGACCATCACCTTAGACTTCCATAAGTGTCGAAAAATTCGAAAGCTTCTTGTCCAAAAATTAGTTTATGGTCTAGACATTCTCATGGGCATGCAAAAATGCAGGAAAACTTAAAAGTACCTCGTCCAAAAATTTGATCTTATTTTACCATCACTGTAGACGTCCATAATTATCAAAAAATTCGAAAGCTTATTGTCCAAAAATTAGTTTATGGTCTAGACATGCTCATGGGCATGGATAAATGCTGGAAAACTTAAAAGTACCTCGTCCAAAAATTTGACTTGTTTGACCATCAACCTAGACGTCCATAAGCATCGAAAATTTTGAAAGCTTATTTTACAAACATTAGTTTATGGTCTAGACATGCTCATGGACATGGATAAATGCAGGAAAACTTAAAAGTACTTCGTCCAAAATTTGACTTGTTTGACCATCACCCTAGACATCCATAAGTATCGAAAAATTCGAAAGCATCTTGTCCAAAAATTAGTTTATGGTCTAGAAATGCTCATTGGCATGATTAAATACAGGAAAACTTAAAAGCACCTCGTCCAAAAATTTAACTTGTTTTACCATCATCCTAGACGCCCATAAGTATCGAAAAATTCGAAAGCATCTTGTCCAAAAATTAGTTTATGGTCTAGAAATGCTCATGGGCATGGATAAATGCAGGAAAACTTAAAAGCACCTCGTCCAAAAATTTGACTTGTTTGACCATCACCCTAGAAGTCCATAAGTATCGAAAAATTCGAAAGAATCTTATCCAAAAATTAGTTTATGGTCTAGACATGCTCATGGGCATGCATAAATGCAGGAAAAATCAAAATTACGTCGTCCAAAAATTTGACTTGTTTGACCATCAACCTAGACGTCCATAAGTATAGAAAATTTCGAAAGCATCTTGTCCAAAAATTAGTTTATGGTCTAGACATGCTCATGGGCATGCATAAATGCAGGAAAACTTAAAAGTACCTCGTCCAAAAATTTGATCTTGTTTGACCATCACCCTAGACTTCAATAATTATCAGAAAATTTGAAAGCTTATTTTCCAAAAATTAGTTTATGGTCTACACATGCTCATGGGCATGGATAAATGCAGGAAAACTTAAAAGTACCTTGTCCAAAAATTTAACTTGTTTGACCATCACCCTAGACGTCCATAAGTATCGAAAAATTCGAAAGCATCTGGTCCAAAAATTAGTTTATGGTCTAGAAATGCTCATTGGCATGCATAAATGCAGGAAAACTTAAAAGCACCTCGCCAAAAATTTGACTTGTTTGACCATCACCCTAGACGTCCATAAGTATCGAAAGCATCTTCTCCAAAAATCAGTTTATGGTCTAGAAATGCTCATTGGTATGCATAAATGCAGGAAAACTTAAAAGTAACTCGTCCAAAAATTTGATCTTGTTTGACCATCACCATAGACGTCCATAAGTATCGAAAAATTCGAAAGAATCTTATCCAAAAATTAGTTTATGGTCTAGACATGCTCATGGGCATGCATAAATGCAGGAAAAATCAAAATTACGTCGTCCAAAAATTTGACTTGTTTGACCATCAACCTAGACGTCCATAAGTATAGAAAATTTCGAAAGCATCTTGTCCAAAAATTAGTTTATGGTCTAGACATGCTCATGGGCATGCATAAATGCAGGAAAACTTAAAAGTACCTCGTCCAAAAATTTGATCTTGTTTGACCATCACCCTAGACTTCAATAATTATCAGAAAATTTGAAAGCTTATTGTCCAAAAATTAGTTTATGGTCTACACATGCTCATGGGCATGGATAAATGCAGGAAAACTTAAAAGTACCTCGTCCAAAAATTTAACTTGTTTGACCATCACCCTAGACGTCCATAAGTATCGAAAAATTCGAAAGCATCTTGTCCAAAAATTAGTTTATGGTCTAGAAATGCTCATTGGCATGCATAAATGCAGGAAAACTTAAAAGCACCTCGTCCAAAAATTTGACTTGTTTGACCATCACCCTAGACATCCATAAGTATCGAAAAATTCAAAATCTTTTTGTCAAAAAATTAGTTCATGGTCTAAACATGCTCATGGGCATGCATATATGTAGGAAAACTTAAAAGTACCTCGTCCAAAAATTTGGTCTTTTCTAACCATCACCCTAAACGTCCATAAGTATCGAAAATTTCGAAAGAATCTTATCCAAAAATTAGTTTATGGTCTAGACACGCTCATGGGAATGCATAAATGCAGGAAAATTTAAAAGCACCTCGTCCAAAAATTTGATGTTGTTTGACCATCACCCTAGACGTCCATAAGTGTCGAAAAATTTGAAAGCTTCTTGTCCAAAAATTAGTTTATGGTCTAGACATGCTCATCGACATGCATAAATGCAGGAAAACCTAAAGTACCTCGTCCAAAAATTTAATCTTATTTTACCATCACTCTAGACGTCCATAAATATCAAAAAATTCGAAAGCTTATTGTCCAAAAATTAGTTTATGGTCTAGACATGCTCATGGGCATGGATAAATGCAGGAAAACTTAAAAGCACCTCGTCCAAAAATTTGACTTGTTTGACCATCACCCTAGACGTCCATAAGTATCGAAAAATTCGAAAGAATCTTATCCAAAAATTAGTTTATGGTCTAGACATGCTCATGGGCATGGATAAATGCAGGAAAACTTAAAAGTACCTCGTCCAAAAATTTGACTTGTTTGACCATCACCCTAGACGTCCATAAGTATCGAAAAATTCGAAAGCATCTTGTCCAAAAATTAGTTTATGGTCTAGAAATGCTCATTGGCATGCATAAATGCAGGAAAACTTAAAAGCACCTCGTCCAAAAATTTGACTTGTTTGACCATCACCCTAGACATCCATAAGTATCGAAAAATTCATAATCTTCTTGTCAAAAAATTAGTTCATGGTCTAAACATGCTCATGGGAATGCATATATGTAGGAAAACTTAAAAGTACCTCGTCCAAAAATTTGGTCTTTTCTAACCATCACCCTAGAAGTCAATAAGTATCGAAAATTTCGAAACAATCTTATCCAAAAATTAGTTTATGGTCTAGACACGCTCATGGGAATGCATAAATGCAGGAAAATTTAAAAGCACCTCGTCCAAAAATTTGATCTTGTTTGACCATCACCCTAGACGTCCATAAGTGTCGAAAAATTTAAAAAGCTTCTTGTCCAAAAATTAGTTTATGGTCTAGACATGCTCATGGGCATGCATAAATGCAGGAAAACCTAAAAGTACCTCGTCCAAAAATTTAATCTTATTTGACCATCACTCTAGACGTCCATAAATATCAAAAAATTCGAAATCTTATTTTCCAAAAATTAGTTTATGGTCTAGACATGCTCATGGGCATGGATAAATGCAGGAAAACTTAAAAGCACCTCGTCCAAAAATTTGACTTGTTTGACCATCACCCTAGACGTCCATAAGTATCGAAAAATTCGAAAGAATCTTATCCAAAAATTAGTTTATGGTCTAGACATGCTCATGGGCATGCATAAATGCAGGAAAACTTAAAAGCACCTCGTCCAAAAATTTCCCTTGTTTGACCATCATTCTAGACGTCCATAAGTATCGAAAAATTCGAAAGCATCTTGTCCAAAAATTAGTTTATGGTCTAGAAATGCTCATTGGCATGCATAAATGCAGGAAAACTTAAAAGCACCTCGTCCAAAAATTTGACTTGTTTGACCATCACCCTAGACGTCCATAAGTATCGAAAAATTCAAAATCTTCTTGTCCAAAAATTAGTTCATGGTCTAAACATGCTCATGGGAATGCGTATATGTAGGAAAACTTAAAAGTACCTCTTCCAAAAATTTGGTCTTTTCTAACCATCACCCTAGACGTCCATAAGTATCGAAAATTTCGAAAGAATCTTATCCAAAAATTAGTTTATGGTCTAGACACGCTAATGGGAATGCATAAATGCAGGAAAATTTAAAAGTACCTCGTCCAAAAATTTGATCTTGTTTGACCATCACCCTAGACGTCCATAAGTGTCGAAAAATTCGAAAGCTTCTTGTCCAAAAATTAGTTTATGGTGTAGACATGCTCATGGGCATGCATAAATGCAGGAAAACTTAAAAGTACCTCGTCCAAAAATTTGATCTTATTTTACCATCACTCTAGACGTCCATAAGTATCAAAAAATTCGAAAGCTTATTGTCCAAAAATTAGTTTATGCTCTAAACATGCTCATGGGCATGGATAAATGCAGGAAAACTTAAAAGTACCATGTCCAAAAATTTGACTTGTTTGACCATCAACCTAGACGTCCATAAGTATCGAAAATTTTGAAATCATCTTGGCCAAAAATTAGTTTATGGTCTAGACATGCTCATGGGCATGCATAAATGCAGGAAAACTTAAAAGTACCTCGTCCAAAAATTTGATCTTGTTTGACCATCACCCTAGACTTCAATAAGTATCAGAAAATTTGAAAGCTTATTGTCCAAAAATTAGTTTATGGTCTACACATGCTCATGGGCATGGATAAATGCAGGAAAACTTAAAAGTACCTCGTCCAAAAATTTAACTTGTTTGACCATCACCCTAGACGTCCATAAGTATCGAAAAATTCGAAAGCATCTTGTCCAAAAATTAGTTTATGGTCTAGAAATGCTCATTGGCATGCATAAATGCAGGAAAACTTAAAAGCACCTCGTCCAAAAATTTGACTTGTTTGACCATCACCCTAGACATCCATAAGTATCGAAAAATTCAAAATCTTTTTGTCAAAAAATTAGTTCATGGTCTAAACATGCTCATGGGCATGCATATATGTAGGAAAACTTAAAAGTACCTCGTCCAAAAATTTGGTCTTTTCTAACCATCACCCTAAACGTCCATAAGTATCGAAAATTTCGAAAGAATCTTATCCAAAAATTAGTTTATGGTCTAGACACGCTCATGGGAATGCATAAATGCAGGAAAATTTAAAAGCACCTCGTCCAAAAATTTGATGTTGTTTGACCATCACCCTAGACGTCCATAAGTGTCGAAAAATTTGAAAGCTTCTTGTCCAAAAATTAGTTTATGGTCTAGACATGCTCATCGACATGCATAAATGCAGGAAAACCTAAAGTACCTCGTCCAAAAATTTAATCTTATTTTACCATCACTCTAGACGTCCATAAATATCAAAAAATTCGAAAGCTTATTGTCCAAAAATTAGTTTATGGTCTAGACATGCTCATGGGCATGGATAAATGCAGGAAAACTTAAAAGCACCTCGTCCAAAAATTTGACTTGTTTGACCATCACCCTAGACGTCCATAAGTATCGAAAAATTCGAAAGAATCTTATCCAAAAATTAGTTTATGGTCTAGAAATGCTCATTGGCATGCATAAATGCAGGAAAACTTAAAATTACCTCGTCCAAAAATTTGATCTTGTTTGACCATCACCCTAGACTTCAATAAGTATCAGAAAATTTGAAAGCTTATTGTCCAAAAATTAGTTTATGGTCTACACATGCTCATGGGCATGGATAAATGCAGGAAAACTTAAAAGTACCTCGTCCAAAAATTTGACTTGTTTGACCATCACCCTAGACGTCCATAAGTATCGAAAAATTCGAAAGCATCTTGTCCAAAAATTAGTTTATGGTCTAGAAATTCTCATTGGCATGCATAAATGTAGGAAAACTTAAAAGCACCTCGTCCAAAAATTTGACTTGTTTGAACATCACCCTAGAAGTCCATAAGTATCGAAAAATTCGAAAGAATCTTATCCAAAAATTAGTTTATGGTCTAGACATGCTCTTGGGCATGCATAAATGCAGGAAAAATTAAAATTACGTCGTCCAAAAATTTGACTTGTTTGACCATCAACCTAGACGTCCATAAGTATAGAAAATTTCGAAAGCATCTTGTCCAAAAATTAGTTTATGGTCTAGACATGCTCATGGGCATGCATAAATGCAGGAAAACTTAAAAGTACCTCGTCCAAAAATTTGATCTTGTTTGACCATCACCCTAGACTTCAATAATTATCAGAAAATTTGAAAGCTTATTGTCCAAAAATTAGTTTATGGTCTACACATGCTCATGGGCATGGATAAATGCAGGAAAACTTAAAAGTACCTCGTCCAAAAATTTAACTTGTTTGACCATCACCCTAGACGTCCATAAGTATCGAAAAATTCGAAAGCATCTTGTCCAAAAATTAGTTTATGGTCTAGAAATGCTCATTGGCATGCATAAATGCAGGAAAACTTAAAAGCACCTCGTCCAAAAATTTGACTTGTTTGACCATCACCCTAGACATCCATAAGTATCGAAAAATTCAAAATCTTTTTGTCAAAAAATTAGTTCATGGTCTAAACATGCTCATGGGCATGCATATATGTAGGAAAACTTAAAAGTACCTCGTCCAAAAATTTGGTCTTTTCTAACCATCACCCTAGACGTCCATAAGTATCGAAAATTTCGAAAGAATCTTATCCAAAAATTAGTTTATGGTCTAGACACGCTCATGGGAATGCATAAATGCAGGAAAATTTAAAAGCACCTCGTCCAAAAATTTGATGTTGTTTGACAATCACCCTAGACGTCCATAAGTGTCGAAAAATTTGAAAGCTTCTTGTCCAAAAATTAGTTTATGGTCTAGACATGCTCATGGGCATGCATAAATGCAGGAAAACCTAAAAGTACCTCGTCCAAAAATTTAATCTTATTTTACCATCACTCTAGACGTCCATAAATATCAAAAAATTCGAAAGCTTATTGTCCAAAAATGAGTTTATGGTCTAGACATGCTCATGGGCATGGATAAATGCAGGAAAACTTAAAAGCACCTCGTCCAAAAATTTGACTTGTTTGACCATCACCCTAGACGTCCATAAGTATCGAAAAATTCGAAAGAATCTTATCCAAAAATTAGTTTATGGTCTAGAAATGCTCATTGGCATGCATAAATGCAGGAAAACTTAAAATTACCTCGTCCAAAAATTTGATCTTGTTTGACCATCACCCTAGACTTCAATAAGTATCAGAAAATTTGAAAGCTTATTGTCCAAAAATTAGTTTATAGTCTACACATGCTCATGGGCATGGATAAATGAAGGAAAACTTAAAAGTACCTCGTCCAAAAATTTGACTTGTTTGACCATCACCCTAGACGTCCATAAGTATCGAAAAATTCGAAAGCATCTTGTCCAAAAATTAGTTTATGGTCTAGAAATGCTCATTGGCATGCATAAATGTAGGAAAACTTAAAAGCACCTCGTCCAAAAATTTGACTTGTTTGAACATCACCCTAGAAGTCCATAAGTATCGAAAAATTCGAAAGAATCTTATCCAAAAATTAGTTTATGGTCTAGACATGCTCTTGGGCATGCATAAATGCAGGAAAAATTAACATTACGTCGTCCAAAAATTTGACTTGTTTGACCATCAACCTAGACGTCCATAAGTATAGAAAATTTCGAAAGCATCTTGCCCAAAAATTAGTTTATGGTCTAGACATGCTCATGGGCATGCATAAATGCAGGAAAACTTAAAAGTACCTCGTCCAAAAATTTGATCTTGTTTGACCATCACCCTAGACTTCAATAAGTATCAGAAAATTTGAAAGCTTATTGTCCAAAAATTAGTTTATGGTCTACACATGCTCATGGGCATGGATAAATGCAGGAAAACTTAAAAGTACCTCGTCCAAAAATTTAACTTGTTTGACCATCACCCTAGACGTCCATAAGTATCGAAAAATTCGAAAGCATCTTGTCCAAAAATTAGTTTATGGTCTAGAAATGCTCATTGGCATGCATAAATGCAGGAAAACTTAAAAGCACTTCGTCCGAAAATTTGACTTGTTTGACCATCACCCTAGACATCCATAAGTATCGAAAAATTCAAAATCTTTTTGTCAAAAAATTAGTTCATGGTCTAAACATGCTCATGGGAATGCATGTATGTAGGAAAACTTAAAAGTACCTCGTCCAAAAATTTGGTCTTTCTAACCATCACCCTAGACGTCTATGAGTATCAAAAATTTCTAAAGAATCTTATCCAAAAATTAGTTTATGGTCTAGACACGCTCATGGGAATGCATAAATGCAGGAAAATTTAAAAGCACCTCGTCCAAAAATTTGATGTTGTTTGACAATCACCCTAGACGTCCATAAGTGTCGAAAAATTTGAAAGCTTCTTGTCCAAAAATTAGTTTATGGTCTAGACATGCTCATGGGCATGCATAAATGCAGGAAAACCTAAAAGTACCTCGTCCAAAAATTTAATCTTATTTTACCATCACTCTAGACGTCCATAAATATCAAAAAATTCGAAAGCTTATTGTCCAAAAATTAGTTTATGGTCTAGACATGCTCATGGGCATGGATAAATGCAGGAAAACTTAAAAGCACCTCGTCCAAAAATTTGACTTGTTTGACCATCACCCTAGACGTCCATAAGTATCGAAAAATTCGAAAGAATCTTATCCAAAAATTAGTTTATGGTCTAGAAATGCTCATTGGCATACATAAATGCAGGAAAACTTAAAATTACCTCGTCCAAAAATTTGATCTTGTTTGACCATCACCCTAGACTCCAATAAGTATCATAAAATTTGAAAGCTTATTGTCCAAAAATTAGTTTATGGTCTACACATGCTCATGGGCATGGATAAATGCAGGAAAACTTAAAAGTACCTCGTCCAAAAATTTGACTTGTTTGACCATCACCCTAGACGTCCATAAGTATCGAAAAATTCGAAAGCATCTTGTCCAAAAATTAGTTTATGGTCTAGAAATGCTCATTGGCATGCATAAATGGAGGAAAACTTAAAAGCACCTTGTCCAAAAATTTGACTTTTTTGACCATCACCCTAGAAGTCCATAAGTATCGAAAAATTATAAAGAATCTTATCCAAAAATTAGTTTATGGTCTAGACATGCTCATGGGCATGCATAAATGCAGGAAAAATTAAAATTACGTCGTCCAAAAATTTGACTTGTTTGACCATCAACCTAGACTTCAATAAGTATCAGAAAATTTGAAAGCTTATTGTCCAAAAATTAGTTTATGGTCTACACATGCTCATGGGCATGGATAAATGCAGGAAAACTTAAAAGTACCTCGTCCAAAAATTTAACTTGTTTGTCCATCACCCTAGACGTCCATAAGTATCGAAAAATTCGAAAGCATCTTGTCCAAAAATTAGTTTATGGTCTAGAAATGCTCATTGGCATGCATAAATGCAGGAAAACTTAAAAGCACCTCGTCCAAAAATTTGACTTGTTTGACCATCACCCTAGACGTCCATAAGTATCGAAAAATTCGAAAGAATCTTATCCAAAAATTAGTTTATGGTCTAGAAATGCTCATTGGCATACATAAATGCAGGAAAACTTAAAATTACCTCGTCCAAAAATTTGATCTTGTTTGACCATCACCCTAGACTCCAATAAGTATCAGAAAATTTGAAAGCTTATTATCCAAAAATTAGTTTATGGTCTACACATGCTCATGGGCATGGATAAATGCAGGAAAACTTAAAAGTACCTCGTCCAAAAATTTGACTTGTTTGACCATCACCCTAGACGTCCATAAGTATCGAAAAATTCGAAAGCATCTTGTCCAAAAATTAGTTTATGGTCTAGAAATGCTCATTGGCATGCATAAATGTAGGAAAACTTAAAAGCACCTCGTCCAAAAATTTGACTTGTTTGACCATCACCCTAGACGTCCATAAGTATCGAAAAATTCGAAAGAATCTTATCCAAAAATTAGTTTATGGTCTAGAAATGCTCATTGGCATGCATAAATGCAGGAAAACTTAAAATTACCTCGTCCAAAAATTTGATCTTGTTTGACCATCACCCTAGACTTCAATAAGTATCAGAAAATTTGAAAGCTTATTGTCCAAAAATTAGTTTATGGTCTACACATGCTCATGGGCATGGATAAATGCAGGAAAACTTAAAAGTACCTCGTCCAAAAATTTGACTTGTTTGACCATCACCCTAGACGTCCATAAGTATCGAAAAATTCGAAAGCATCTTGTCCAAAAATTAGTTTATGGTCTAGAAATTCTCATTGGCATGCATAAATGTAGGAAAACTTAAAAGCACCTCGTCCAAAAATTTGACTTGTTTGAACATCACCCTAGAAGTCCATAAGTATCGAAAAATTCGAAAGAATCTTATCCAAAAATTAGTTTATGGTCTAGACATGCTCTTGGGCATGCATAAATGCAGGAAAAATTAAAATTACGTCGTCCAAAAATTTGACTTGTTTGACCATCAACCTAGACGTCCATAAGTATAGAAAATTTCGAAAGCATCTTGTCCAAAAATTAGTTTATGGTCTAGACATGCTCATGGGCATGCATAAATGCAGGAAAACTTAAAAGTACCTCGTCCAAAAATTTGATCTTGTTTGACCATCACCCTAGACTTCAATAATTATCAGAAAATTTGAAAGCTTATTGTCCAAAAATTAGTTTATGGTCTACACATGCTCATGGGCATGGATAAATGCAGGAAAACTTAAAAGTACCTCGTCCAAAAATTTAACTTGTTTGACCATCACCCTAGACGTCCATAAGTATCGAAAAATTCGAAAGCATCTTGTCCAAAAATTAGTTTATGGTCTAGAAATGCTCATTGGCATGCATAAATGCAGGAAAACTTAAAAGCACCTCGTCCAAAAATTTGACTTGTTTGACCATCACCCTAGACATCCATAAGTATCGAAAAATTCAAAATCTTTTTGTCAAAAAATTAGTTCATGGTCTAAACATGCTCATGGGCATGCATATATGTAGGAAAACTTAAAAGTACCTCGTCCAAAAATTTGGTCTTTTCTAACCATCACCCTAGACGTCCATAAGTATCGAAAATTTCGAAAGAATCTTATCCAAAAATTAGTTTATGGTCTAGACACGCTCATGGGAATGCATAAACGCAGGAAAATTTAAAAGCACCTCGTCCAAAAATTTGATGTTGTTTGACCATCACCCTAGACGTCCATAAGTGTCGAAAAATTTGAAAGCTTCTTGTCCAAAAATTAGTTTATGGTCTAGACATGCTCATCGACATGCATAAATGCAGGAAAACCTAAAGTACCTCGTCCAAAAATTTAATCTTATTTTACCATCACTCTAGACGTCCATAAATATCAAAAAATTCGAAAGCTTATTGTCCAAAAATTAGTTTATGGTCTAGACATGCTCATGGGCATGGATAAATGCAGGAAAACTTAAAAGCACCTCGTCCAAAAATTTGACTTGTTTGACCATCACCCTAGACGTCCATAAGTATCGAAAAATTCGAAAGAATCTTATCCAAAAATTAGTTTATGGTCTAGAAATGCTCATTGGCATACATAAATGCAGGAAAACTTAAAATTACCTCGTCCAAAAATTTGATCTTGTTTGACCATCACCCTAGACTCCAATAAGTATCAGAAAATTTGAAAGCTTATTGTCCAAAAATTAGTTTATGGTCTACACATGCTCATGGGCATGGATAAATGCAGGAAAACTTAAAAGTACCTCGTCCAAAAATTTGACTTGTTTGACCATCACCCTAGACGTCCATAAGTATCGAAAAATTCGAAAGCATCTTGTCCAAAAATTAGTTTATGGTCTAGAAATGCTCATTGGCATGCATAAATGGAGGAAAACTTAAAAGCACCTTGTCCAAAAATTTGACTTGTTTGACCATCACCCTAGAAGTCCATAAGTATCGAAAAATTCTAAAGAATCTTATCCAAAAATTAGTTTATGGTCTAGACATGCTCATGGGCATGCATAAATGCAGGAAAAATTAAAATTACGTCGTCCAAAAATTTGACTTGTTTGACCATCAACCTAGACTTCAATAAGTATCAGAAAATTTGAAAGCTTATTGTCCAAAAATTAGTTTATGGTCTACACATGCTCATGGGCATGGATAAATGCAGGAAAACTTAAAAGTACCTCGTCCAAAAATTTAACTTGTTTGTCCATCACCCTAGACGTCCATAAGTATCGAAAAATTCGAAAGCATCTTGTCCAAAAATTAGTTTATGGTCTAGAAATGCTCATTGGCATGCATAAATGCAGGAAAACTTAAAAGCACCTCGTCCAAAAATTTGACTTGTTTGACCATCACCCTAGACATCCATAAGTATCGAAAAATTCAAAATCTTTTTGTCAAAAAATTAGTTCATGGTCTAAACATGCTCATGGGCATGCATATATGTAGGAAAACTTAAAAGTACCTCGTCCAAAAATTTGGTCTTTTCTAACCATCACCCTAGACGTCCATAAGTATCGAAAATTTCGAAAGAATCTTATCCAAAAATTAGTTTATGGTCTAGACACGCTCATGGGAATGCATAAATGCAGGAAAATTTAAAAGCACCTCGTCCAAAAATTTGATGTTGTTTGACCATCACCCTAGACGTCCATAAGTGTCGAAAAATTTGAAAGCTTCTTGTCCAAAAATTAGTTTATGGTCTAGACATGCTCATCGGCATGCATAAATGCAGGAAAACCTAAAGTACCTCGTCCAAAAATTTAATATTATTTTACCATCACTCTAGACGTCCATAAATATCAAAAAATTCGAAAGCTTATTGTCCAAAAATTAGTTTATGGTCTAGACATGCTCATGGGCATGGATAAATGCAGGAAAACTTAAAAGCACCTCGTCCAAAAATTTGACTTGTTTGACCATCACCCTAGACGTCCATAAGTATCGAAAAATTCGAAAGAATCTTATCCAAAAATTAGTTTATGGTCTAGAAATGCTCATTGGCATACATAAATGCAGGAAAACTTAAAATTACCTCGTCCAAAAATTTGATCTTGTTTGACCATCACCCTAGACTCCAATAAGTATCAGAAAATTTGAAAGCTTATTGTCCAAAAATTAGTTTATGGTCTACACATGCTCATGGGCATGGATAAATGCAAGAATACTTAAAAGTACCTCGTCCAAAAATTTGACTTGTTTGACCATCACCCTAGACGTCCATAAGTATCGAAAAATTCGAAAGCATCTTGTCCAAAAATTAGTTTATGGTCTAGAAATGCTCATTGGCATGCATAAATGCAGGAAAACTTAAAAGCACCTCGTCCAAAAATTTGACTTGTTTGACCATCACCCTAGAAGTCCATAAGTATCGAAAAATTCGAAAGAATCTTATCCAAAAATTAGTTTATGGTCTAGACATGCTCATGGGCATGCATAAATGCAGGAAAAATTAAAATTACGTCGTCCAAAAATTTGACTTGTTTGACCATCAACCTAGACTTCAATAAGTATCAGAAAATTTGAAAGCTTATTGTCCAAAAATTAGTTTATGGTCTACACATGCTCATGGGCATGGATAAATGCAGGAAAACTTAAAAGTACCTCGTCCAAAAATTTAACTTGTTTGTCCATCACCCTAGACGTCCATAAGTATCGAAAAATTTGAAAGCATCTTGTCCAAAAATTAGTTTATGGTCTAGAAATGCTCATTGGCATGCATAAATGCAGGAAAACTTAAAAGCACCTCGTCCAAAAATTTGACTTGTTTGACCATCACCCTAGACATCCATAAGTATCGAAAAATTCAAAATCTTTTTGTCAAAAAATTAGTTCATGGTCTAAACATGCTCATGGGCATGCATATATGTAGGAAAACTTAAAAGTACCTCGTCCAAAAATTTGGTCTTTTCTAACCATCACCCTAGACGTCCATAAGTATCGAAAATTTCGAAAGAATCTTATCCAAAAATTAGTTTATGGTCTAGACACGCTCATGGGAATGCATAAATGCAGGAAAATTTAAAAGCACCTCGTCCAAAAATTTGATGTTGTTTGACAATCACCCTAGACGTCCATAAGTGTCGAAAAATTTGAAAGCTTCTTGTCCAAAAATTAGTTTATGGTCTAGACATACTCATGGGCATGCATAAATGCAAGAAAACCTAAAAGTACCTCGTCCAAAAATTTAATCTTATTTTACCATCACTCTAGACGTCCATAAATATCAAAAAATTCGAAAGCTTATTGTCCAAAAATTAGTTTATGGTCTAGACATGCTCATGGGCATGGATAAATGCAGAAAAACTTAAAAGCACCTCGTCCAAAAATTTGACTTGTTTGACCATCACCCTAGACGTCCATAAGTATCGAAAAATTCGAAAGAATCTTATCCAAAAATTAGTTTATGGTCTAGAAATGCTCATTGGCATGCATAAATGCAGGAAAACTTAAAATTACCTCGTCCAAAAATTTGATCTTGTTTGACCATCACCCTAGACTTCAATAAGTATCAGAAAATTTGAAAGCTTATTGTCCAAAAATTAGTTTATGGTCTACACATGCTCATGGGCATGGATAAATGCAGGAAAACTTAAAAGTACCTCGTCCAAAAATTTGACTTGTTTGACCATCACCCTAGACGTCCATAAGTATCGAAAAATTCGAAAGCATCTTGTCCAAAAATTAGTTTATGGTCTAGAAATTCTCATTGGCATGCATAAATGTAGGAAAACTTAAAAGCACCTCGTCCAAAAATTTGACTTGTTTGAACATCACCCTAGAAGTCCATAAGTATCGAAAAATTCGAAAGAATCTTATCCAAAAATTAGTTTATGGTCTAGACATGCTCTTGGGCATGCATAAATGCAGGAAAAATTAAAATTACGTCGTCCAAAAATTTGACTTGTTTGACCATCAACCTAGACGTCCATAAGTATAGAAAATTTCGAAAGCATCTTGTCCAAAAATTAGTTTATGGTCTAGACATGCTCATGGGCATGCATAAATGCAGGAAAACTTAAAAGTACCTCGTCCAAAAATTTGATCTTGTTTGACCATCACCCTAGACTTCAATAATTATCAGAAAATTTGAAAGCTTATTGTCCAAAAATTAGTTTATGGTCTACACATGCTCATGGGCATGGATAAATGCAGGAAAACTTAAAAGTACCTCGTCCAAAAATTTAACTTGTTTGACCATCACCCTAGACGTCCATAAGTATCGAAAAATTCGAAAGCATCTTGTCCAAAAATTAGTTTATGGTCTAGAAATGCTCATTGGCATGCATAAATGCAGGAAAACTTAAAAGCACCTCGTCCAAAAATTTGACTTGTTTGACCATCACCCTAGACATCCATAAGTATCGAAAAATTCAAAATCTTTTTGTCAAAAAATTAGTTCATGGTCTAAACATGCTCATGGGCATGCATATATGTAGGAAAACTTAAAAGTACCTCGTCCAAAAATTTGGTCTTTTCTAACCATCACCCTAAACGTCCATAAGTATCGAAAATTTCGAAAGAATCTTATCCAAAAATTAGTTTATGGTCTAGACACGCTCATGGGAATGCATAAATGCAGGAAAATTTAAAAGCACCTCGTCCAAAAATTTGATGTTGTTTGACCATCACCCTAGACGTCCATAAGTGTCGAAAAATTTGAAAGCTTCTTGTCCAAAAATTAGTTTATGGTCTAGACATGCTCATCGACATGCATAAATGCAGGAAAACCTAAAGTACCTCGTCCAAAAATTTAATCTTATTTTACCATCACTCTAGACGTCCATAAATATCAAAAAATTCGAAAGCTTATTGTCCAAAAATTAGTTTATGGTCTAGACATGCTCATGGGCATGGATAAATGCAGGAAAACTTAAAAGCACCTCGTCCAAAAATTTGACTTGTTTGACCATCACCCTAGACGTCCATAAGTATCGAAAAATTCGAAAGAATCTTATCCAAAAATTAGTTTATGGTCTAGAAATGCTCATTGGCATACATAAATGCAGGAAAACTTAAAATTACCTCGTCCAAAAATTTGATCTTGTTTGACCATCACCCTAGACTCCAATAAGTATCAGAAAATTTGAAAGCTTATTGTCCAAAAATTAGTTTATGGTCTACACATGCTCATGGGCATGGATAAATGCAGGAAAACTTAAAAGTACCTCGTCCAAAAATTTGACTTGTTTGACCATCACCCTAGACGTCCATAAGTATCGAAAAATTCGAAAGCATCTTGTCCAAAAATTAGTTTATGGTCTAGAAATGCTCATTGGCATGCATAAATGTAGGAAAACTTAAAAGCACCTCGTCCAAAAATTTGACTTGTTTGAACATCACCCTAGAAGTCCATAAGTATCGAAAAATTCGAAAGAATCTTATCCAAAAATTAGTTTATGGTCTAGACATGCTCTTGGGCATGCATAAATGCAGGAAAAATTAAAATTACGTCGTCCAAAAATTTGACTTGTTTGACCATCAACCTAGACGTCCATAAGTATAGAAAATTTCGAAAGCATCTTGCCCAAAAATTAGTTTATGGTCTAGACATGCTCATGGGCATGCATAAATGCAGGAAGACTTAAAAGTACCTCGTCCAAAAATTTGATCTTGTTTGACCATCACCCTAGACTTCAATAAGTATCAGAAAATTTGAAAGCTTATTGTCCAAAAATTAGTTTATGGTCTACACATGCTCATGGGCATGGATAAATGCAGGAAAACTTAAAAGTACCTCGTCCAAAAATTTAACTTGTTTGACCATCACCCTAGACGTCCATAAGTATCGAAAAATTCGAAAGCATCTTGTCCAAAAATTAGTTTATGGTCTAGAAATGCTCATTGGCATGCATAAATGCAGGAAAACTTAAAAGCACCTCGTCCGAAAATTTGACTTGTTTGACCATCACCCTAGACATCCATAAGTATCGAAAAATTCAAAATCTTTTTGTCAAAAAATTAGTTCATGGTCTAAACATGCTCATGGGAATGCATGTATGTAGGAAAACTTAAAAGTACCTCGTCCAAAAATTTGGTCTTTCTAACCATCACCCTAGACGTCTATGAGTATCGAAAATTTCTAAAGAATCTTATCCAAAAATTAGTTTATGGTCTAGACACGCTCATGGGAATGCATAAATGCAGGAAAATTTAAAAGCACCTCGTCCAAAAATTTGATGTTGTTTGACAATCACCCTAGACGTCCATAAGTGTCGAAAAATTTGAAAGCTTCTTGTCCAAAAATTATTTTATGGTCTAGACATGCTCATGGGCATGCATAAATGCAGGAAAACCTAAAAGTACCTCGTCCAAAAATTTAATCTTATTTTACCATCACTCTAGACGTCCATAAATATCAAAAAATTCGAAAGCTTATTGTCCAAAAATTAGTTTATGGTCTAGACATGCTCATGGGCATGGATAAATGCAGGAAAACTTAAAAGCACCTCGTCCAAAAATTTGACTTGTTTGACCATCACCCTAGACGTCCATAAGTATCGAAAAATTCGAAAGAATCTTATCCAAAAATTAGTTTATGGTCTAGACACGCTCATGGGAATGCATAAATGCAGGAAAATTTAAAAGCACCTCGTCCAAAAATTTGATGTTGTTTGACAATCACCCTAGACGTCCATAAGTGTCGAAAAATTTGAAAGCTTCTTGTCCAAAAATTAGTTTATGGTCTAGACATGCTCATGGGCATGCATAAATGCAGGAAAACCTAAAAGTACCTCGTCCAAAAATTTAATCTTATTTTACCATCACTCTAGACGTCCATAAATATCAAAAAATTCGAAAGCTTATTGTCCAAAAATTAGTTTATGGTCTAGACATGCTCATGGGCATGGATAAATGCAGGAAAACTTAAAAGCACCTCGTCCAAAAATTTGACTTGTTTGACCATCACCCTAGACGTCCATAAGTATCGAAAAATTCGAAAGAATCTTATCCAAAAATTAGTTTATGGTCTAGAAATGCTCATTGGCATGCATAAATGCAGGAAAACTTAAAATTACCTCGTCCAAAAATTTGATCTTGTTTGACCATCACCCTAGACTGCAATAAGTATCAGAAAATTTGAAAGCTTATTGTCCAAAAATTAGTTTATGGTCTACACATGCTCATGGGCATGGATAAATGCAGGAAAACTTAAAAGTACCTCGTCCAAAAATTTGACTTGTTTGACCATCACCCTAGACGTCCATAAGTATCGAAAAATTCGAAAGCATCTTGTCCAAAAATTAGTTTATGGTCTAGAAATGCTCATTGGCATGCATAAATGCAGGAAAACTTAAAAGTACCTCGTCCAAAAATTTGACTTGTTTGACCATCACCCTAGACATCCATAAGTATCGAAAAATTCGAAAGCATCTTGTCCAAAAATTAGTTTATGGTCTAGAAATGCTCATTGGCATGCATAAATGCAGGAAAACTTAAAAGCACCTCGACCAAAAATTTCACTTGTTTGACCATCATCCTAGACGTCCATAAGTATCGAAAAATTCGAAAGCATCTTGTCCAAAAATTAGTTTATGGTCTAGAAATTCTCATTGGCATGCATAAATGTAGGAAAACTTAAAAGCACCTCGTCCAAAAATTTGACTTGTTTGACCATCACCCTAGACGTCCATAAGTATCGAAAAATTCGAAAGAATCTTATCCAAAAATTAGTTTATGGTCTAGAAATGCTCATTGGCATGCATAAATGCAGGAAAACTTAAAATTACCTCGTCCAAAAATTTGATCTTGTTTGACCATCACCCTAGACTTCAATAAGTATCAGAAAATTTGAAAGCTTATTGTCCAAAAATTAGTTTATGGTCTACACATGCTCATGGGCATGGATAAATGCAGGAAAACTTAAAAGTACCTCGTCCAAAAATTTGACTTGTTTGAACATCACCCTAGAAGTCCATAAGTATCGAAAAATTCGAAAGAATCTTATCCAAAAATTAGTTTATGGTCTAGACATGCTCTTGGGCATGCATAAATGCAGGAAAAATTAAAATTACGTCGTCCAAAAATTTGACTTGTTTGACCATCAACCTAGACGTCCATAAGTATAGAAAATTTCGAAAGCATCTTGTCCAAAAATTAGTTTATGGTCTAGACATGCTCATGGGCATGCATAAATGCAGGAAAACTTAAAAGTACCTCGTCCAAAAATTTGATCTTGTTTGACCATCACCCTAGACTTCAATAAGTATCAGAAAATTTGAAAGCTTCTTGTCCAAAAATTAGTTTATGGTCTACACATGCTCATGGGCATGGATAAATGCAGGAAAACTTAAAAGTACCTCGTCCAAAAATTTAACTTGTTTGACCATCACCCTAGACGTCCATAAGTATCGAAAAATTCGAAAGAATCTTATCCAAAAATTAGTTTATGGTCTAGACATGCTCTTGGGCATGCATAAATGCAGGAAAAATTAAAATTACGTCGTCCAAAAATTTGACTTGTTTGACCATCAACCTAGACGTCCATAAGTATAGAAAATTTCGAAAGCATCTTGTCCAAAAATTAGTTTATGGTCTAGACATGCTCATGGGCATGCATAAATGCAGGAAAACTTAAAAGTACCTCGTCCAAAAATTTGATCTTGTTTGACCATCACCCTAGACTTCAATAATTATCAGAAAATTTGAAAGCTTATTGTCCAAAAATTAGTTTATGGTCTACACATGCTCATGGGCATGGATAAATGCAGGAAAACTTAAAAGTACCTCGTCCAAAAATTTAACTTGTTTGACCATCACCCTAGACGTCCATAAGTATCGAAAAATTCGAAAGCATCTTGTCCAAAAATTAGTTTATGGTCTAGAAATGCTCATTGGCATGCATAAATGCAGGAAAACTTAAAAGCACCTCGTCCAAAAATTTGACTTGTTTGACCATCACCCTAGACATCCATAAGTATCGAAAAATTCAAAATCTTTTTGTCAAAAAATTAGTTCATGGTCTAAACATGCTCATGGGCATGCATATATGTAGGAAAACTTAAAAGTACCTCGTCCAAAAATTTGGTCTTTTCTAACCATCACCCTAAACGTCCATAAGTATCGAAAATTTCGAAAGAATCTTATCCAAAAATTAGTTTATGGTCTAGACACGCTCATGGGAATGCATAAATGCAGGAAAATTTAAAAGCACCTCGTCCAAAAATTTGATGTTGTTTGACCATCACCCTAGACGTCCATAAGTGTCGAAAAATTTGAAAGCTTCTTGTCCAAAAATTAGTTTATGGTCTAGACATGCTCATCGACATGCATAAATGCAGGAAAACCTAAAGTACCTCGTCCAAAAATTTAATCTTATTTTACCATCACTCTAGACGTCCATAAATATCAAAAAATTCGAAAGCTTATTGTCCAAAAATTAGTTTATGGTCTAGACATGCTCATGGGCATGGATAAATGCAGGAAAACTTAAAAGCACCTCGTCCAAAAATTTGACTTGTTTGACCATCACCCTAGACGTCCATAAGTATCGAAAAATTCGAAAGAATCTTATCCAAAAATTAGTTTATGGTCTAGAAATGCTCATTGGCATACATAAATGCAGGAAAACTTAAAATTACCTCGTCCAAAAATTTGATCTTGTTTGACCATCACCCTAGACTCCAATAAGTATCAGAAAATTTGAAAGCTTATTGTCCAAAAATTAGTTTATGGTCTACACATGCTCATGGGCATGGATAAATGCAGGAAAACTTAAAAGTACCTCGTCCAAAAATTTGACTTGTTTGACCATCACCCTAGACGTCCATAAGTATCGAAAAATTCGAAAGCATCTTGTCCAAAAATTAGTTTATGGTCTAGAAATGCTCATTGGCATGCATAAATGTAGGAAAACTTAAAAGCACCTCGTCCAAAAATTTGACTTGTTTGAACATCACCCTAGAAGTCCATAAGTATCGAAAAATTCGAAAGAATCTTATCCAAAAATTAGTTTATGGTCTAGACATGCTCTTGGGCATGCATAAATGCAGGAAAAATTAAAATTACGTCGTCCAAAAATTTGACTTGTTTGACCATCAACCTAGACGTCCATAAGTATAGAAAATTTCGATAGCATCTTGTCCAAAAATTAGTTTATGGTCTAGACATGCTCATGGGCATGCATAAATGCAGGAAAACTTAAAAGTACCTCGTCCAAAAATTTGATCTTGTTTGACCATCACCCTAGACTTCAATAATTATCAGAAAATTTGAAAGCTTATTGTCCAAAAATTAGTTTATGGTCTACACATGCTCATGGGCATGGATAAATGCAGGAAAACTTAAAAGTACCTCGTCCAAAAATTTAACTTGTTTGACCATCACCCTAGACGTCCATAAGTATCGAAAAATTCGAAAGCATCTTGTCCAAAAATTAGTTTATGGTCTAGAAATGCTCATTGGCATGCATAAATGCAGGAAAACTTAAAAGCACCTCGTCCAAAAATTTGACTTGTTTGACCATCACCCTAGACATCCATAAGTATCGAAAAATTCAAAATCTTTTTGTCAAAAAATTAGTTCATGGTCTAAACATGCTCATGGGCATGCATATATGTAGGAAAACTTAAAAGTACCTCGTCCAAAAATTTGGTCTTTTCTAACCATCACCCTAAACGTCCATAAGTATCGAAAATTTCGAAAGAATCTTATCCAAAAATTAGTTTATGGTCTAGACACGCTCATGGGAATGCATAAATGCAGTAAAATTTAAAAGCACCTCGTCCAAAAATTTGATGTTGTTTGACCATCACCCTAAACGTCCATAAGTGTCGAAAAATTTGAAAGCTTCTTGTCCAAAAATTAGTTTATGGTCTAGACATGCTCATCGACATGCATAAATGCAGGAAAACCTAAAGTACCTCGTCCAAAAATTTAATCTTATTTTACCATCACTCTAGACGTCCATAAATATCAAAAAATTCGAAAGCTTATTGTCCAAAAATTAGTTTATGGTCTAGACATGCTCATGGGCATGGATAAATGCAGGAAAACTTAAAAGCACCTCGTCCAAAAATTTGACTTGTTTGACCATCACCCTAGACGTCCATAAGTATCGAAAAATTCGAAAGAATCTTATCCAAAAATTAGTTTATGGTCTAGAAATGCTCATTGGCATACATAAATGCAGGAAAACTTAAAATTACCTCGTCCAAAAATTTGATCTTGTTTGACCATCACCCTAGACTCCAATAAGTATCATAAAATTTGAAAGCTTATTGTCCAAAAATTAGTTTATGGTCTACACATGCTCATGGGCATGGATAAATGCAGGAAAACTTAAAAGTACCTCGTCCAAAAATTTGACTTGTTTGACCATCACCCTAGACGTCCATAAGTATCGAAAAATTCGAAAGCATCTTGTCCAAAAATTAGTTTATGGTCTAGAAATGCTCATTGGCATGCATAAATGGAGGAAAACTTAAAAGCACCTTGTCCAAAAATTTGACTTTTTTGACCATCACCCTAGAAGTCCATAAGTATCGAAAAATTATAAAGAATCTTATCCAAAAATTAGTTTATGGTCTAGACATGCTCATGGGCATGCATAAATGCAGGAAAAATTAAAATTACGTCGTCCAAAAATTTGACTTGTTTGACCATCAACCTAGACTTCAATAAGTATCAGAAAATTTGAAAGCTTATTGTCCAAAAATTAGTTTATGGTCTACACATGCTCATGGGCATGGATAAATGCAGGAAAACTTAAAAGTACCTCGTCCAAAAATTTAACTTGTTTGTCCATCACCCTAGACGTCCATAAGTATCGAAAAATTCGAAAGCATCTTGTCCAAAAATTAGTTTATGGTCTAGAAATGCTCATTGGCATGCATAAATGCAGGAGCACCTCGTCCAAAAATTTGACTTGTTTGACCATCACCCTAGAAGTCCATAAGTATCGAAAAATTCGAAAGAATCTTATCTAAAAATTAGTTTATGGTCTAGACATGCTCATGGGCATGCATAAATGCAGGAAAAATTAAAATTACGTCGTCCAAAAATTTGACTTGTTTGACCATCAACCTAGACTTCAATAAGTATCAGAAAATTTGAAAGCTTATTGTCCAAAAATTAGTTTATGGTCTACACATGCTCATGGGCATGGATAAATGCAGGAAAACTTAAAAGTACCTCGTCCAAAAATTTAACTTGTTTGTCCATCACCCTAGACGTCCATAAGTATCGAAAAATTCGAAAGCATCTTGTCCAAAAATTAGTTTATGGTCTAGAAATGCTCATTGGCATGCATAAATGCAGGAAAACTTAAAAGCACCTCGTCCAAAAATTTGACTTGTTTGACCATCACCCTAGACGTCCATAAGTACCGAAAAATTCGAAAGCATCTTGTCCAAAAATCAGTTTATGGTCTAGACATGCTCATGGGCATGGATAAATGCAGGAAAACTTAAAAGTACCTCGTCCAAAAATTTGACTTGTTTGACCATCACCCTAGACGTCCATAAGTATCGAAAAATTCGAAAGCATCTTGTCCAAAAATTAGTTTATGGTCTAGAAATGCTCATTGGCATGCATAAATGCAGGAAAACTTAAAAGCACCTTGTCCAAAAATTTGACTTGTTTGACCATCATCTTAGACGTCCATAAGTATCGAAAAATTCGAAAGCATCTTGTCCAAAAATTAGTTTATGGTATAGAAATTCTCATTGGCATGCATAAATGCAAGAAACTTAAAAGCACCTCGTCCAAAAATTTGACTTGTTTGACCATCACCCTAGACGTCCATAAGTACCGAAAAATTCGAAAGCTTCTTGTCCAAAAATCAGTTTATGGTCTAGACATGCTCATGGGCATGGATAAATGCAGGAAAACTTAAAAGTACCTCGTCCAAAAATTTGACTTGTTTGACCATCACCCTAGACGTCCATAAGTATCGAAAAATTCGAAAGAATCTTATCCAAAAATTAGTTTATGGTCTAGAAATGCTCATTGGCATGCATAAATGCAGGAAAACTTAAAATTACCTCGTCCAAAAATTTGATCTTGTTTGACCATCACCCTAGACTTCAATAAGTATCAGAAAATTTGAAAGCTTATTGTCCAAAAATTAGTTTATGGTCTACACATGCTCATGGGCATGGATAAATGCAGGAAAACTTAAAAGTACCTCGTCCAAAAATTTGACTTGTTTGACCATCACCCTAGACGTCCATAAGTATCGAAAAATTCGAAAGCATCTTGTCCAAAAATTAGTTTATGGTCTAGAAATTCTCATTGGCATGCATAAATGTAGGAAAACTTAAAAGCACCTCGTCCAAAAATTTGACTTGTTTGAACATCACCCTAGAAGTCCATAAGTATCGAAAAATTCGAAAGAATCTTATCCAAAAATTAGTTTATGGTCTAGACATGCTCTTGGGCATGCATAAATGCAGGAAAAATTAAAATTACGTCGTCCAAAAATTTGACTTGTTTGACCATCAACCTAGACGTCCATAAGTATAGAAAATTTCGAAAGCATCTTGTCCAAAAATTAGTTTATGGTCTAGACATGCTCATGGGCATGCATAAATGCAGGAAAACTTAAAAGTACCTCGTCCAAAAATTTGATCTTGTTTGACCATCACCCTAGACTTCAATAATTATCAGAAAATTTGAAAGCTTATTGTCCAAAAATTAGTTTATGGTCTACACATGCTCATGGGCATGGATAAATGCAGGAAAACTTAAAAGTACCTCGTCCAAAAATTTAACTTGTTTGACCATCACCCTAGACGTCCATAAGTATCGAAAAATTCGAAAGCATCTTGTCCAAAAATTAGTTTATGGTCTAGAAATGCTCATTGGCATGCATAAATGCAGGAAAACTTAAAAGCACCTCGTCCAAAAATTTGACTTGTTTGACCATCACCCTAGACATCCATAAGTATCGAAAAATTCAAAATCTTTTTGTCAAAAAATTAGTTCATGGTCTAAACATGCTCATGGGCATGCATATATGTAGGAAAACTTAAAAGTACCTCGTCCAAAAATTTGGTCTTTTCTAACCATCACCCTAAACGTCCATAAGTATCGAAAATTTCGAAAGAATCTTATCCAAAAATTAGTTTATGGTCTAGACACGCTCATGGGAATGCATAAATGCAGGAAAATTTAAAAGCACCTCGTCCAAAAATTTGATGTTGTTTGACCATCACCCTAGACGTCCATAAGTGTCGAAAAATTTGAAAGCTTCTTGTCCAAAAATTAGTTTATGGTCTAGACATGCTCATCGACATGCATAAATGCAGGAAAACCTAAAGTACCTCGTCCAAAAATTTAATCTTATTTTACCATCACTCTAGACGTCCATAAATATCAAAAAATTCGAAAGCTTATTGTCCAAAAATTAGTTTATGGTCTAGACATGCTCATGGGCATGGATAAATGCAGGAAAACTTAAAAGCACCTCGTCCAAAAATTTGACTTGTTTGACCATCACCCTAGACGTCCATAAGTATCGAAAAATTCGAAAGAATCTTATCCAAAAATTAGTTTATGGTCTAGAAATGCTCATTGGCATACATAAATGCAGGAAAACTTAAAATTACCTCGTCCAAAAATTTGATCTTGTTTGACCATCACCCTAGACTCCAATAAGTATCAGAAAATTTGAAAGCTTATTGTCCAAAAATTAGTTTATGGTCTACACATGCTCATGGGCATGGATAAATGCAGGAAAACTTAAAAGTACCTCGTCCAAAAATTTGACTTGTTTGACCATCACCCTAGACGTCCATAAGTATCGAAAAATTCGAAAGCATCTTGTCCAAAAATTAGTTTATGGTCTAGAAATGCTCATTGGCATGCATAAATGTAGGAAAACTTAAAAGCACCTCGTCCAAAAATTTGACTTGTTTGAACATCACCCTAGAAGTCCATAAGTATCGAAAAATTCGAAAGAATCTTATCCAAAAATTAGTTTATGGTCTAGACATGCTCTTGGGCATGCATAAATGCAGGAAAAATTAAAATTACGTCGTCCAAAAATTTGACTTGTTTGACCATCAACCTAGACGTCCATAAGTATAGAAAATTTCGAAAGCATCTTGTCCAAAAATTAGTTTATGGTCTAGACATGCTCATGGGCATGCATAAATGCAGGAAAACTTAAAAGTACCTCGTCCAAAAATTTGATCTTGTTTGACCATCACCCTAGACTTCAATAAGTATCAGAAAATTTGAAAGCTTCTTGTCCAAAAATTAGTTTATGGTCTACACATGCTCATGGGCATGGATAAATGCAGGAAAACTTAAAAGTACCTCGTCCAAAAATTTAACTTGTTTGACCATCACCCTAGACGTCCATAAGTATCGAAAAATTCGAAAGCATCTTGTCCAAAAATTAGTTTATGGTCTAGAAATGCTCATTGGCATGCATAAATGCAGGAAAACTTAAAAGCACCTCGTCCGAAAATTTGACTTGTTTGACCATCACCCTAGACATCCATAAGTATCGAAAAATTCAAAATCTTTTTGTCAAAAAATTAGTTCATGGTCTAAACATGCTCATGGGAATGCATGTATGTAGGAAAACTTAAAAGTACCTCGTCCAAAAATTTGGTCTTTCTAACCATCACCCTTGACGTCTATGAGTATCGAAAATTTCGAAAGAATCTTATCCAAAAATTAGTTTATGGTTTAGACACGCTCATGGGAATGCATAAATGCAGGAAAATTTAAAAGCACCTCGTCCAAAAATTTGATGTTGTTTGACAATCACCCTAGACGTCCATAAGTGTCGAAAAATTTGAAAGCTTCTTGTCCAAAAATTAGTTTATGGTCTAGACATGCTCATGGGCATGCATAAATGCAGGAAAACCTAAAAGTACCTCGTCCAAAAATTTAATCTTATTTTACCATCACTCTAGACGTCCATAAATATCAAAAAATTCGATAGCTTATTGTCCAAAAATTAGTTTATGGTCTAGACATGCTCATGAGCATGGATAAATGCAGGAAAACTTAAAAGCACCTCGTCCAAAAATTTGACTTGTTTGACCATCACCCTAGACGTCCATAAGTATCGAAAAATTCGAAAGAATCTTATCCAAAAATTAGTTTATGGTCTAGAAATGCTCATTGGCATGCATAAATGCAGGAAAACTTAAAATTACCTCGTCCAAAAATTTGATCTTGTTTGACCATCACCCTAGACTTCAATAAGTATCAGAAAATTTGAAAGCTTATTGTCCAAAAATTAGTTTATGGTCTACACATGCTCATGGGCATGGATAAATGCAGGAAAACTTAAAAGTACCTCGTCCAAAAATTTGACTTGTTTGACCATCACCCTAGACGTCCATAAGTATCGAAAAATTCGAAAGCATCTTGTCCAAAAATTAGTTTATGGTCTATAAATGCTCATTGGCATGCATAAATGTAGGAAAACTTAAAAGCACCTCGTCCAAAAATTTGACTTGTTTGAACATCACCCTAGAAGTCCATAAGTATCGAAAAATTCGAAAGAATCTTATCCAAAAATTAGTTTATGGTCTAGACATGCTCTTGGGCATGCATAAATGCAGGAAAAATTAAAATTACGTCGTCCAAAAATTTGACTTGTTTGACCATCAACCTAGACGTCCATAAGTATAGAAAATTTCGAAAGCATCTTGTCCAAAAATTAGTTTATGGTCTAGACATGCTCATGGGCATGCATAAATGCAGTAAAACTTAAAAGTACCTCGTCCAAAAATTTGATCTTGTTTGACCATCACCCTAGACTTCAATAATTATCAGAAAATTTGAAAGCTTATTGTCCAAAAATTAGTTTATGGTCTACACATGCTCATGGGCATGGATAAATGCAGGAAAACTTAAAAGTACCTCGTCCAAAAATTTGACTTGTTTGACCATCACCCTAGACGTCCATAAGTATCGAAAAATTCGAAAGCATCTTGTCCAAAAATTAGTTTATGGTCTAGAAATGCTCATTGGCATGCATAAATGCAGGAAAACTTAAAAGCACCTCGTCCAAAAATTTGACTTGTTTGACCATCACCCTAGACATCCATAAGTATCGAAAAATTCAAAATCTTTTTGTCAAAAAATTAGTTCATGGTCTAAACATGCTCATGGGCATGCATATATGTAGGAAAACTTAAAAGTACCTCGTCCAAAAATTTGGTCTTTTCTAACCATCACCCTAGACGTCCATAAGTATCGAAAATTTCGAAAGAATCTTATCCAAAAATTAGTTTATGGTCTAGACACGCTCATGGGAATGCATAAATGCAGGAAAATTTAAAAGCACCTCGTCCAAAAATTTGATGTTGTTTGACCATCACCCTAGACGTCCATAAGTGTCGAAAAATTTGAAAGCTTCTTGTCCAAAAATTAGTTTATGGTCTAGACATGCTCATCGGCATGCATAAATGCAGGAAAACCCAAAGTACCTCGTCCAAAAATTTAATCTTATTTTACCATTACTCTAGACGTCCATAAATTTCAAAAAATTCGAAAGCTTATTGTCCAAAAATTAGTTTATGGTCTAGACATGCTCATGGGCATGGATAAATGCAGGAAAACTTAAAAGCACCTCGTCCAAAAATTTGACTTGTTTGACCATCACCCTAGACGTCCATAAGTATCGAAAAATTCGAAAGAATCTTATCCAAAAATTAGTTTATGGTCTAGAAATGCTCATTGGCATACATAAATGCAGGAAAACTTAAAATTACCTCGTCCAAAAATTTGATCTTGTTTGACCATCACCCTAGACTCCAATAAGTATCAGAAAATTTGAAAGCTTATTGTCCAAAAATTAGTTTATGGTCTACACATGCTCATGGGCATGGATAAATGCAGGAAAACTTAAAAGTACCTCGTCCAAAAATTTGACTTGTTTGACCATCACCCTAGACGTCCATAAGTATCGAAAAATTCGAAAGCATCTTGTCCAAAAATTAGTTTATGGTCTAGAAATGCTCATTGGCATGCATAAATGCAGGAGCACCTCGTCCAAAAATTTGACTTGTTTGACCATCACCCTAGAAGTCCATAAGTATCGAAAAATTCGAAAGAATCTTATCTAAAAATTAGTTTATGGTCTAGACATGCTCATGGGCATGCATAAATGCAGGAAAAATTAAAATTACGTCGTCCAAAAATTTGACTTGTTTGACCATCAACCTAGACTTCAATAAGTATCAGAAAATTTGAAAGCTTATTGTCCAAAAATTAGTTTATGGTCTACACATGCTCATGGGCATGGATAAATGCAGGAAAACTTAAAAGTACCTCGTCCAAAAATTTAACTTGTTTGTCCATCACCCTAGACGTCCATAAGTATCGAAAAATTCGAAAGCATCTTGTCCAAAAATTAGTTTATGGTCTAGAAATGCTCATTGGCATGCATAAATGCAGGAAAACTTAAAAGCACCTCGTCCAAAAATTTGACTTGTTTGACCATCACCCTAGACGTCCATAAGTATCGAAAAATTCGAAAGAATCTTATCCAAAAATTAGTTTATGGTATATACATGCTCATGGGCATTGATAAATGCAGGAAAACTTAAAAGTACCTCGTCCAAAAATTTGACTTGTTTGACCATCAACCTAGACGTCCATAAGTATCGAAAATTTCGAAAGCATCTTGTCCAAAAAATTAGTTTATGGTCTAGACATGCTCATGGGCATACATAAATGCAGGAAAAGTTAAAATTACGTTGTCCAAAAATTTGATCTTGTTTGACCATCACCCTAGACTTCAATAAGTATCAGAAAATTTGAAAGCTTATTGTCCAAAAATTAGTTTATGGTCTAGACATGCTCATGGGCATGGATAAATGCAGGAAAACTTAAAAGTACCTCGTCCAAAAATTTGACTTGTTTGACCATCACCCTAGACGTCCATAAGTATCGAAAAATTCGAAAGAATCTTATCCAAAAATTAGTTTATGGTCTAGAAATGCTCATTGGCATGCATAAATGCAGGAAAACTTAAAATTACCTCGTCCAAAAATTTGATCTTGTTTGACCATCACCCTAGACTTCAATAAGTATCAGAAAATTTGAAAGCTTATTGTCCAAAAATTAGTTTATGGTCTACACATGCTCATGGGCATGGATAAATGCAGGAAAACTTAAAAGTACCTCGTCCAAAAATTTGACTTGTTTGACCATCACCCTAGACGTCCATAAGTATCGAAAAATTCGAAAGCATCTTGTCCAAAAATTAGTTTATGGTCTAGAAATTCTCATTGGCATGCATAAATGTAGGAAAACTTAAAAGCACCTCGTCCAAAAATTTGACTTGTTTGAACATCACCCTAGAAGTCCATAAGTATCGAAAAATTCGAAAGAATCTTATCCAAAAATTAGTTTATGGTCTAGACATGCTCTTGGGCATGCATAAATGCAGGAAAAATTAAAATTACGTCGTCCAAAAATTTGACTTGTTTGACCATCAACCTAGACGTCCATAAGTATAGAAAATTTCGAAAGCATCTTGTCCAAAAATTAGTTTATGGTCTAGACATGCTCATGGGCATGCATAAATGCAGGAAAACTTAAAAGTACCTCGTCCAAAAATTTGATCTTGTTTGACCATCACCCTAGACTTCAATAATTATCAGAAAATTTGAAAGCTTATTGTCCAAAAATTAGTTTATGGTCTACACATGCTCATGGGCATGGATAAATGCAGGAAAACTTAAAAGTACCTCGTCCAAAAATTTAACTTGTTTGACCATCACCCTAGACGTCCATAAGTATCGAAAAATTCGAAAGCATCTTGTCCAAAAATTAGTTTATGGTCTAGAAATGCTCATTGGCATGCATAAATGCAGGAAAACTTAAAAGCACCTCGTCCAAAAATTTGACTTGTTTGACCATCACCCTAGACATCCATAAGTATCGAAAAATTCAAAATCTTTTTGTCAAAAAATTAGTTCATGGTCTAAACATGCTCATGGGCATGCATATATGTAGGAAAACTTAAAAGTACCTCGTCCAAAAATTTGGTCTTTTCTAACCATCACCCTAAACGTCCATAAGTATCGAAAATTTCGAAAGAATCTTATCCAAAAATTAGTTTATGGTCTAGACACGCTCATGGGAATGCATAAATGCAGGAAAATTTAAAAGCACCTCGTCCAAAAATTTGATGTTGTTTGACCATCACCCTAGACGTCCATAAGTGTCGAAAAATTTGAAAGCTTCTTGTCCAAAAATTAGTTTATGGTCTAGACATGCTCATCGACATGCATAAATGCAGGAAAACCTAAAGTACCTCGTCCAAAAATTTAATCTTATTTTACCATCACTCTAGACGTCCATAAATATCAAAAAATTCGAAAGCTTATTGTCCAAAAATTAGTTTATGGTCTAGACATGCTCATGGGCATGGATAAATGCAGGAAAACTTAAAAGCACCTCGTCCAAAAATTTGACTTGTTTGACCATCACCCTAGACGTCCATAAGTATCGAAAAATTCGAAAGAATCTTATCCAAAAATTAGTTTATGGTCTAGAAATGCTCATTGGCATACATAAATGCAGGAAAACTTAAAATTACCTCGTCCAAAAATTTGATCTTGTTTGACCATCACCCTAGACTCCAATAAGTATCAGAAAATTTGAAAGCTTATTATCCAAAAATTAGTTTATGGTCTACACATGCTCATGGGCATGGATAAATGCAGGAAAACTTAAAAGTACCTCGTCCAAAAATTTGACTTGTTTGACCATCACCCTAGACGTCCATAAGTATCGAAAAATTCGAAAGCATCTTGGCCAAAAATTAGTTTATGGTCTAGAAATGCTCATTGGCATGCATAAATGCAGGAAAACTTAAAAGCACCTCGTCCAAAAATTTGACTTGTTTGACCATCACCCTAGACATCCATAAGTATCGAAAAATTCAAAATCTTTTTGTCAAAAAATTGGTTCATGGTCTAAACATGCTCATGGGCATGCATATATGTAGGAAAACTTAAAAGTACCTCGTCCAAAAATTTGGTCTTTTCTAACCATCCCCCTAGACGTCCATAAGTATCGAAAATTTCGAAAGAATGTTATCCAAAAATTAGTTTATGGTCTAGATACGCTCATGGGAATGCATAAATGCAGGAAAATTTAAAAGTACCTCGTCCAAAAATTTGATCTTGTTTGACCATCACCCTAGACGTCCATAAGTGTCGAAAAATTTGAAAGCTTCTTGTCCAAAAATTAGTTTATGGTCTAGACATGCTCATGGGCATGCATAAATGCAGGAAAACCTAAAAGTACCTCGTCCAAAAATTTAATCTTATTTGACCATCACTTTAGACGTCCATAAGTATCAAAAAATTCGAAAGCTTATTGTCCAAAAATTAGTTTATGGTCTAGACATGCTCATGGGCATGGATAAATGCAGGAAAACTTAAAAGCACCTCGTCCAAAAATTTGACTTGTTTGACCATCACCCTAGACGTCCATAAGTACCGAAAAACTCGAAAGCTTCTTGTCCAAAAATCAGTTATGGTCTAGACATTCTCATGGGCATGGATAAATGAAGGAAAACTTAAAAGTACCTCGTCCAAAAAATTGACTTGTTTGACCATCACCCTAGACGTCCATAAGTATCGAAAAATTCGAAAGCATCTTGTCCAAAAATTAGTTTATGGTCTAGACATGCTCATGGGCATGCATAAATGCAGGAAAACTTAAAAGCACCTCGTCCAAAAATTTGATCTTGTTTGACCATCACCCTAGACTTCAATAAGTATCAGAAAATTTGAAAGCTTATTGTCCAAAAATTAGTTTATGGTCTAGACATGCTCATGGACATGGATAAATGCAGGAAAACTTAAAAGTACTTCGTCCAAAATTTAACTTGTTTGACCATCACCCTAGACATCCATAAGTATCGAAAAATTCGAAAGCATCTTGTCCAAAAATTAGTTTATGGTATAGAAATGCTCATTGGCATGCATAAATGCAGGAAAACTTAAAAGCACCTCGTCCAAAAATTTTACTTGTTTTACCATCATCCTAGACGTCCATAAGTATCGAAAAATTCGAAAGCTTCTTGTCCAAAAATTAGTTTATGTCTAGACATGCTCATGGGCATGCATAAATGCAGGAAAACTTAAAATTACGTCGTCCAAAAATTTGATCTTATTTGACCATCACCCTAGACGTCCATAAGTATCAAAAAATTCGAAAGCTTATTGTCCAAAAATTAGTTTATGGTCTAGACATTCTCATGGGCATGGATAAATGCAGGAAAACTTAATAGAACCTCGTCCAAAAATTTGACTTGTTTGACCATCAACCTAGACGTCCATAAGTGTCGAAAATTTCGAAAGCATCTTGTCCAAAAATTAGTTTATGGTTTAGACATGCTCATGGGCATGCATAAATGCAGAAAAACTTAAAAGCACCTCGTCCAAAAATTTGATCTTATTTGACCATCACCCTAGACGTCCATAAGTATCAAAAAAATTCGAAAGCTTATTGTCCAAAAATTAGTTTATGGTCTATACATTCTCATGGGCATGGATAAATGCCGGAAAACTTAAAAGTACCTCGTCCAAAAATTTGACTTGTTTGACCATCAACCTAGACGTCCATAAGTGTCGAAAATTTTGAAAGCTTATTGTCCAAAAATTAGTTTATTGTCTATACATTACGTCGTCCAAAAATTTGACTTGTTTGACCATCAACCTAGACGTCCATAAGTATCGAAAATTTCGAAAGCATCTTGTCCAAAAATTAGTTTATGGTCTAGACATGCTCATGGGCATGCATAAATGCAGGAAAACTTAAAAGTACCTCGTCCAAAAATTTGACTTGTTTGACCATCACCCTAGACTTCAATAAGTATCAGAAAATTTGAAAGCTTATTGTCCCAAAATTAGTTTATGGTCTACACATGCTCATGGGCATGGATAAATGCAGGAAAACTTAAAAGTACCTCGTCCAAAAATTTGACTTGTTTGACCATCACCCTAGACGTCCATAAGTATCGAAAAATTCGAAAGCATCTTGTCCAAAAATTAGTTTATGGTCTAGAAATGCTCATTGGCATGCATAAATGCAGGAAAACTTAAAAGCACCTCGTCCAAAAATTTGACTTGTTTGATCATCACCCTAGACATCCATAAGTATCGAAAAATTCAAAATCTTCTTGTCAAAAAATTAGTTCATGGTCTAAACATGCTCATGGGCATGCATATATGTAGGAAAACTTAAAAGTACCTCGTCCAAAAATTTGGTCTTTTCTAACCATCACCCTAGACGTCCATAAGTATCGAAAATTTCAAAAGAATCTTATCCAAAAATTAGTTTATGGTCTAGACACGCTCATGGGAATGCATAAATGCAGGAAAATTTAAAAGCACCTCGTCCAAAAATTTAACTTGTTTTACCATCATCCTAGACGTCCATAAGTATCGAAAAATTCGAAAGCATCTTGTCCAAAAATTAGTTTATGGTCTAGATACGCTCATGGGAATGCATAAAAGCAGGAAAATTTAAAAGTACCTCGTCCAAAAATTTGATCTTGTTTGACCATCACCCTAGACGTCCATAAGTGTCGAAAAATTTGAAAGCTTCTTGTCCAAAAATTAGTTTATGGTCTAGACATGCTCATGGGCATGCATAAATGCAGGAAAACTTAAAAGTACCTCGTCCAAAAATTTAATCTTATTTGACCATCACTCTAGACGTCCATAAGTATCAAAAAATTCGAAAGCTTATTGTCCAAAAATTAGTTTATGGTTTACACATGCTCATGGGCATGCATAAATGCAGGAAAACTTAAAAGTACCTCGTCCAAAAATTTGATCTTGTTTGACCATCACCCTAGACTTCAATAAGTATCAGAAAATTTGAAAGCTTATTGTCCAAAAATTAGTGTATGGTCTAGACATACTCATGGACATGGATAAATGCAGGAAAACTTAAAAGTACTTCGTCCAAAATTTAACTTGTTTGACCATCACCTAGACGTCCATAAGTATCGAAAATTTCGAAAGCACCTTGTCCAAAAATTAGTTTATGGTCTAGACATTCTCATGGGCATGCATAAATGCAGGAAAACTTAAAAGTACCTCGTCCAAAAATTTGATCTTGTTTGACCATCACCCTAGACTTCAATAAGTATCAGAAAATTTGAAAGCTTATTGTCCAAAAATTAGTTTATGGTCTACACATGCTCATGGGCATGGATAAATGCAGGAAAACTTAAAAGTACCTCGTCCAAAAATTTGACTTGTTTGACCATCACCCTAGACGTCCATAAGTATCGAAAAATTCGAAAGAATAAATGCAGGAAAAGTTAAAATTACGTCGTCCAAAAATTTGACTTGTTTGACCATCAACCTAGACGTCCATAAGTATCGAAAATTTCGAAAGCATCTTGTCCAAAAATTAGTTTATGGTCTAGACATGCTCATGGGCATGGATAAATGCAGGAAAACTTAAAAGTACCTCGTCCAAAAATTTGACTTGTTTGACCATCACCCTAGACGTCCATAAGTATCGAAAAATTCGAAAGCATCTTGTCCAAAAATTAGTTTATGGTCTAGAAATGCTCATTGGCATGCATAAATGTAGGAAAACTTAAAAGCACCTCGTCCAAAAATTTGACTTGTTTGAACATCACCCTAGAAGTCCATAAGTATCGAAAAATTCGAAAGAATCTTATCCAAAAATTAGTTTATGGTCTAGACATGCTCTTGGGCATGCATAAATGCAGGAAAAATTAAAATTACGTCGTCCAAAAATTTGACTTGTTTGACCATCAACCTAGACGTCCATAAGTATAGAAAATTTCGAAAGCATCTTGTCCAAAAATTAGTTTATGGTCTAGACATGCTCATGGGCATGCATAAATGCAGGAAAACTTAAAAGTACCTCGTCCAAAAATTTGATCTTGTTTGACCATCACCCTAGACTTCAATAAGTATCAGAAAATTTGAAAGCTTCTTGTCCAAAAATTAGTTTATGGTCTACACATGCTCATGGGCATGGATAAATGCAGGAAAACTTAAAAGTACCTCGTCCAAAAATTTAACTTGTTTGACCATCACCCTAGACGTCCATAAGTATCGAAAAATTCGAAAGAATCTTATCCAAAAATTAGTTTATGGTCTAGACATGCTCTTGGGCATGCATAAATGCAGGAAAAATTAAAATTACGTCGTCCAAAAATTTGACTTGTTTGACCATCAACCTAGACGTCCATAAGTATAGAAAATTTCGAAAGCATCTTGTCCAAAAATTAGTTTATGGTCTAGACATGCTCATGGGCATGCATAAATGCAGGAAAACTTAAAAGTACCTCGTCCAAAAATTTGATCTTGTTTGACCATCACCCTAGACTTCAATAATTATCAGAAAATTTGAAAGCTTATTGTCCAAAAATTAGTTTATGGTCTACACATGCTCATGGGCATGGATAAATGCAGGAAAACTTAAAAGTACCTCGTCCAAAAATTTAACTTGTTTGACCATCACCCTAGACGTCCATAAGTATCGAAAAATTCGAAAGCATCTTGTCCAAAAATTAGTTTATGGTCTAGAAATGCTCATTGGCATGCATAAATGCAGGAAAACTTAAAAGCACCTCGTCCAAAAATTTGACTTGTTTGACCATCACCCTAGACATCCATAAGTATCGAAAAATTCAAAATCTTTTTGTCAAAAAATTAGTTCATGGTCTAAACATGCTCATGGGCATGCATATATGTAGGAAAACTTAAAAGTACCTCGTCCAAAAATTTGGTCTTTTCTAACCATCACCCTAAACGTCCATAAGTATCGAAAATTTCGAAAGAATCTTATCCAAAAATTAGTTTATGGTCTAGACACGCTCATGGGAATGCATAAATGCAGGAAAATTTAAAAGCACCTCGTCCAAAAATTTGATGTTGTTTGACCATCACCCTAGACGTCCATAAGTGTCGAAAAATTTGAAAGCTTCTTGTCCAAAAATTAGTTTATGGTCTAGACATGCTCATCGACATGCATAAATGCAGGAAAACCTAAAGTACCTCGTCCAAAAATTTAATCTTATTTTACCATCACTCTAGACGTCCATAAATATCAAAAAATTCGAAAGCTTATTGTCCAAAAATTAGTTTATGGTCTAGACATGCTCATGGGCATGGATAAATGCAGGAAAACTTAAAAGCACCTCGTCCAAAAATTTGACTTGTTTGACCATCACCCTAGACGTCCATAAGTATCGAAAAATTCGAAAGAATCTTATCCAAAAATTAGTTTATGGTCTAGAAATGCTCATTGGCATACATAAATGCAGGAAAACTTAAAATTACCTCGTCCAAAAATTTGATCTTGTTTGACCATCACCCTAGACTCCAATAAGTATCAGAAAATTTGAAAGCTTATTGTCCAAAAATTAGTTTATGGTCTACACATGCTCATGGGCATGGATAAATGCAGGAAAACTTAAAAGTACCTCGTCCAAAAATTTGACTTGTTTGACCATCACCCTAGACGTCCATAAGTATCGAAAAATTCGAAAGCATCTTGTCCAAAAATTAGTTTATGGTCTAGAAATGCTCATTGGCATGCATAAATGCAAGAAAACTTAAAAGCACCTCGTCCAAAAATTTGACTTGTTTGACCATCACCCTAGACGTCCATAAGTACCGAAAAATTCGAAAGCTTCTTGTCCAAAAATTAGTTTATGGTCTAGACATGCTCATGGGCATGGATAAATGCAGGAAAACTTAAAAGTACCTCGTCCAAAAATTTGACTTGTTTGACCATCACCCTAGACGTCCATAAGTATCGAAAAATTCGAAAGCATAAATGCAGGAAAAGTTAAAATTACGTCGTCCAAAAATTTGACTTGTTTGACCATCACCCTAGACATTAGTGTTTGACCATCACCCTAGACTTCAATAAGTATCAGAAAATTTGAAAGCTTATTGTCCAAAAATTAGTTTATGCTCTAGACATGCTCATGGGCATGGATAAATGCAGGAAAACTTAAAAGTACCTCGTCCAAAAATTTGACTTGTTTGACCATCAACCTAGACGTCCATAAGTATCGAAAATTTTGAAAGCATCTTGTCCAAAAATTAGATTATGGTCTAGACATGCTCATGGGCATGCATAAATGCAGGAAAACTTAAAAGGACCTCGTCCAAAAATTTGATCTTGTTTGACCATCACCCTAGACTTCAATAAGTATCAAAAATTTTGAAAGCTTATTGTCCAAAAATCAGTTTATGGTTTAGACATGCTCATGGGCATGGATAAATACAGGAAAACTTAAAAGTACCTCGTCCAAAAATTTGACTTGTTTGACCATCACCCTAGACGTCCATAAGTATCGAAAAATTCGAAAGCATCTTGTTCAAAAATTAGTTTATGGTCTAGACATTCTCATGGGCATGCATAAATGCAGGAAAACTTAAAAGCACCTCGTCCAAAAATTTGATCTTGTTTGACCATCACCCTAGACTTAAATAAGTATCAGAAAATTTGAAAGCTTATTGTCCAAAAATTAGTTTATGTTCTAGACATGCTCATGGACATGGATAAATGCAGGAAAACTTAAAAGTACCTCGTCCAAAATTTGACTTGTTTGACCATCACCCTAGACATCCATAAGTATCGAAAAATTCGAAAGCATCTTTTCCAAAAATTAGTTTATGGTCTAGAAATGCTCATTGGCATGCATAAACGCAGGAAAACATAAAAGCACCTCGTCCAAAAATTTTACTTCTTTTACCATCATCCTAGACGTCCATAAGTATCGAAAAATTCGAAAGCTTCTTGTCCAAAAATTAGTTTATGGTCTAGACATGCTCATGGGCATGCATAAATGCAGGAAAACTTAAAAGTACCTCGTACAAAAATTTGATCTTATTTGACCATCACCCTAGACGTCCATAAGTATCAAAAAATTCGAAAGCTTATTGTCCAAAAATCAGTTTATGGTCTAGACATGCTCATAGGCCTGGATAAATGCAGGAAAACTTAAAATTACCTCGTCCAAAAATTTGACTTGTTTGACCATCAACCTAGACGTCCATAAGTGTCGAAAATTTCGAAAGCATCTTGTCAAAAAATTAGTTTATGGTTTAGACATGCTCATGGGAATGCATAAATGCAGAAAAACTTAAAAGCACCTCGTCCAAAAATTTGGCTTGTTTGACCATCACCCTAGACGTCCATAAGTATCGAAAAATTCAAAATCTTCTTGTCCAAAAATTAGTTCATGGTCTAAACATGCTCATGGGCATGCATATATGTAGGAAAACTTAAAAGTACCTCCTCCAAAAATTTGGTCTTTTCTAACCATCATCCTAGACGTCCATAAGTATCGAAAATTTCGAAAGAATCTTATCCAAAAATTAGTTTATGGTCTAGACACGCTAATGGGAATGCATAAATGCAGGAAAATTTAAAAGTACCTCGTCCTAAAATTTGATCTTGTTTGACCATCACCCTAGACGTCCATAAGTGTCGAAAAATTCGAAAGCTTCTTGTCCAAAAATTAGTTTATGGTCTAGACATGCTCATGGGCATGCATAAATGCAGGAAAACTTAAAAGTACCTCGTCCAAAAATTTGATCTTATTTTACCATCACTTTAGACGTCCATAAGTATCAAAAAATTCGAAAGCTTATTGTCCAAAAATTAGTTTATGCTCTAGACATGCTCATGGGCATGGATAAATGCAGGAAAACTTAAAAGTACCTCGTCCAAAAATTTGACTTATTTGACCATCAACCTAGACTTCCATAAGTATCGAAAATTTTGAAAGCATCTTGTCCAAAAATTAGTTTAAGGTCTAGAAATGCTCATGGGCATGCATAAATGCAGGAAAACTTAAAAGTACCTCGTCCAAAAATTTGATCTTGTTTGACCATCACCCTAGACTTCAATAAGTATCAAAAAATTTGAAAGCTTATTGTCCAAAAATTAGTTTATGGTCTAGACATGCTCATGGACATGGATAAATGCAGGAAAACTTAAAAGCACCTCGTCCAAAAATTTGATCTTGTTTGACCATCACCCTAGACTTAAATAAGTATCAGAAAATTTGAAAGCTTATTGTCCAAAAATTAGTTTATGTTCTAGACATGCTCATGGACATGGATAAATGAAGGAAAACTTAAAAGTACCTCGTCCAAAATTTGACTTGTTTGACCATCACCCTAGACATCCATAAGTATCGAAAAATTCGAAAGCATCTTTTCCAAAAATTAGTTTATGGTCTAGAAATGCTCATTGGCATGCATAAATGCAGGAAAACTTAAAAGCACCTCGTCCAAAAATTTTACTTCTTTTACCATCATCCTAGACGTCCATAAGTATCGAAAAATTCGAAAGATTCTTGTCCAAAAATTAGTTTATGGTCTAGACATGCTCATGGGCATGCATAAATGCAGGAAAACTTAAAAGTACCTCGTACAAAAATTTGATCTTATTTGACCATCACCCTAGACGTCCATAAGTATCAAAAAATTCGAAAGCTTATTGTCCAAAAATTAGTTTATGGTCTAGACATGCTCATGGGCATGGATAAATGCAGGAAAACTTAAAAGTACCTCGTCCAAAAATTTGACTTGTTTGACCATCAACCTAGACGTCCATAAGTGTCGAAAATTTCGAAAGCATCTTGTCAAAAAATTAGTTTATGGTTTAGACATGCTCATGGGAATGCATAAATGCAGAAAAACTTAAAAGCACCTCGTCCAAAAATTTTGCTTGTTTGACCATCACCCTAGACGTCCATAAGTATCGAAAAATTCAAAATCTTCTTGTCCAAAAATTAGTTCATGGTCTAAACATGCTCATGGGCATGCATATATGTAGGAAAACTTAAAAGTACTTCCTCCAAAAATTTGGTCTTTTCTAACCATCATCCTAGACGTCCATAAGTATCGAAAATTTCGAAAGAATCTTATCCAAAAATTAGTTTATGGTCTAGACACGCTAATGGGAATGCATAAATGCAGGAAATTTAAAAGTACCTCGTCCTAAAATTTGATCTTGTTTGACCATCACCCTAGACGTCCATAAGTGTCGAAAAATTCGAAAGCTTCTTGTCCAAAAATTAGTTTATGGTCTAGACATGCTCATGGGCATGCATAAATGCAGGAAAACTTAAAAGTACCTCGTCCAAAAATTTGATCTTATTTTACCATCACTTTAGACGTCCATAATTATCAAAAAAATCGAAAGCTTATTGTCCAAAAATTAGTTTATGCTCTAGACATGCTCATGGGCATGGATAAATGCAGGAAAACTTAAAAGTACCTCGTCCAAAAATTTGACTTATTTGACCATCAACCTAGACTTCCATAAGTATCGAAAATTTTGAAAGCATCTTGTCCAAAAATTAGTTTAAGGTCTAGAAATGCTCATGGGCATGCATAAATGCAGGAAAACTTAAAAGTACCTCGTCCAAAAATTTGATCTTGTTTGACCATCACCCTAGACTTCAATAAGTATCAAAAAATTTGAAAGCTTATTTTCCAAAAATTAGTTTATGGTCTAGACATGCTCATGGACATGGATAAATGCAGGAAAACTTAAAAGTACCTCGTTAAAAATTTGACTTGTTTGACTATCACCCTAGACATCCATAAGTATCGAAAATTTGGAATGCATCTTGTCCATAAATTAGTTTATGGTCTAGAAATGCTCATTGGCATGCATAAATGCAGGAAAACTTAAAACCACCTCGTCCAAAAATTTATCTTGTTTTACCATTATCCTAGACGTCCATAAGTATCGAAAAATTCGAAAACATCTTGTCCAAAAATTAGTTTATGGTCTAGAAATGATCATTGGCATGCATAAATGCAGGAAAACTTAAAAGTACCTCGTCCAAAAATTTGATCTTGTTTGACCATCACCCTAGACTTCAATAAGTATCAAAAAATTTGAAAGCTTATTGTCCAAAAATTAGTTTATGGTCTAGACATGCTCATGGACATGGATAAATGCAGGAAAACTTAAAAGTACCTCGTTAAAAATTTGACTTGTTTGACTATCACCCTAGACATCCATAAGTATCGAAAAATTCGAAAGCATCTTGTCCAAAAATTAGTTTATGGTCTAGAAATGCTCATTGGCATGCATAAATGCAGGAAAACTTAAAAGCACCTCGTCCAAAAATTTAACTTGTTTTACCATTATCCTAGACGTCCATAAGTATCGAAAAATTCGAAAACATCTTGTCCAAAAATTAGTTTATGGTCTAGAAATGATCATTGGCATGCATAAATGCAGGAAAACTTAAAAGTACCTCGTCCAAAAATTTGATCTTGTTTGACCATCACCCTAGACTTCAATAAGTATCAAAAAATTTGAAAGCTTATTGTCCAAAAATTAGTTTATGGTCTAGACATGCTCATGGACATGGATAAATGCAGGAAAACTTAAAAGTACCTCGTTAAAAATTTGACTTGTTTGACTATCACCCTAGACATCCATAAGTATCGAAAAATTCGAAAGCATCTTGTCCAAAAATTAGTTTATGGTCTAGAAATGCTCATTGGCATGCATAAATGCAGGAAAACTTAAAAGCACCTCGTCCAAAAATTTTACTTGTTTTACCATCATCTTAGACGTCCATAAGTATCGAAAAATTCGAAAGCTTCTTGTCCAAAAATTAGTTTATGGTCTAGACATGCTCATGGGCATGCATAAATGCAGGAAAACTTAAAAGTACCTCGTCCAAAAATTTGACTTGTTTTACCATCACCCTAGACGTCCATAAGTATCCAAAAAATTCGAAAGCTTATTGTCCAGAAATTAGTTTATGGTCTAGACATGCTCATGGGCATGGATAAATGCAGGAAAACTTAAAAGTACCTCGTCTAAAAATTTGACTTGTTTGACCATCTACCTAGACGTCCATAAGTGTCGAAAATTTCGAATGCATCTTGTCCAAAAATTAGTTTATGGTTTAAACATGCTCATGGGCATGCATAAATGCAGAAAAACTTAAAAGCACCTCGTCCAAAAATTTGACTTGTTTGACCATCACCCTAGACGTCCATAAGTATCGAAAATTTCAAAATCTTCTTGTCCAAAAATTAGTTCATGGTCTAAACATGCTCATGGGCATGAATATATGTAGGAAAACTTAAAAGTACCTCGTCCAAGAATTTGGTCTTTTCTAACCATCACCCTAGACGTCCATAAGTATCGAAAATTTCGAAAGAATCTTATCCAAAAATTAGTTTATGGTCTAGACACGCTCATGGAAATGCATAAATGCAGGAAAATTTAAAAGTACCTCGTCCAAAAATTTGATCTTGTTTGACCATCACCCTAGACTTCAATAAGTATCAAAAATTTTGAAAGCTTATTGTCCAAGAATTAGTTTATGGTCTAGACATGCTCATGGACATGGATAAATGCAGGAAAACTTAAAATTACCTCGTCCAAAATTTGACTTGTTTGACTATCACCCTAGAAATCCATAAGTATCGAAAATTTCGAAAGCATCTTGTCCAAAAATTAGTTTATGGTCTAGAAATGCTCATTGCCATGCATAAATGCAGGAAAACTTAAAAGCACCTCGTCCAAAAATTAAACTTGCTTCACCATTATCCTAAAGTCCATAAGTATCGAAAAATTCGAAAGCATCTTGTCCAAAAATTAGTTTATGGTCTAGAAATGCTCATTGGCATGCATAAATGCAGGAAAACTTAAAAGAACCTCGTCCAAAAATTTGACTTGTTTTACCATCACCCTAGACGTCCATAAGTACCGAAAAATTCGAAAGCTTCTTGTCCAAAAATCAGTTTATGGTCTAGACATGCTCATGGGCATGGATAAATGCAGGAAAACTTAAAAGTACCTCGTCCAAAAATTTGACTTGTTTGACCATCACCCTAGACGTCCATAATTATCGAAAAATTTGAAAGCATCTTGTTCAAAAATTAGTTTATGGTCTAGACATTCTCATGGGCATGCATAAATGCAGGAAAACTTAAAAGCACCTCGTCCAAAAATTTGATCTTGTTTGACCATCACCCTAGACTTAAATAAGTATCAGAAAATCTGAAAGCTTATTGTCCAAAAATTAGTTTATGTTCTAGACATGCTCATGGACATGGATAAATGCAGGAAAACTTAAAAGTACCTCGTCCAAAATTTGACTTGTTTTACCATTATCCTAGACGTCCATAAGTATCGAAAAATTCGAAAACATCTTGTCCAAAAATTAGTTTATGGTCTAGAAATGCTCATTGGCATGCATAAATGCAGGAAAACTTAAAAGCACCTCGTCCAAAAATTTGACTTGTTTGACCATCACCCTAGACGTCCATAAGTACCGAAAAATTCGAAAACTTCTTGTCCAAAAATCAGTTTATGGTCTAGACATGCTCATGGGCATGGATAAATGCAGGAAAACTTAAAAGTACCTCGTCCAAAAATTTGACTTGTTTGACCATCACCCTAGACGTCCATAAGTATCGAAAAATTCGAAAGCATCTTGTACAAAAATTAGTTTATGGTCTAGACATGCTTATGGGCATGCATAAATGCAGGAAAACCTAAAAGCACCTCGTCCAAAAATTTGATCTTTTTTGACCATCACCCTAGACTTCAATAAGTATCAGAAAATTTGAAAGCTTATTGTCCAAAAATTAGTTTATGTTCTAGACATGCTCATGGACATGGATAAATGCAGGAAAACTTAAAAGTACCTCGTCCAAAATTTGACTTGTTTGACCATCACCCTAGACATCCATAAGTATCGAAAATTTCGAAAGCATCTTGTCCAAAAATTAGTTTATGGTCTAGAAATGCTCATTGGCATGCATAAATGCAGGAAAACTTAAAAGCACCTCGTCCAAAAATTTAACTTGTTTTACCATTATCCTAGACGTCCATAAGTATCGAAAAATTCGAAAGCATCTTGTCCAAAAATTAGTTTATGGTCTAGAAATGCTCATTGGCATGCATAAATGCAGGAAAACTTAAAAGCACCGCGTCCAAAAATTTGACTTGTTTGACCATCACCCTAGACGTCCATAAGTACCGAAAAATTCGAAAGCTTCTTGTCCAAAAATCAGTTTATGGTCTAGACATGCTCATGGGCATGGATAAATGCAGGAAAACTTAAAGTACCTCGTCCAAAAATTTGACTTGTTTGACCATCACCCTAGACGTCCATAAGTATCGAAAAATTCGAAAGCATCTTGTCCAAAAATTAGTTTATGGTCTAGACATGCTCATGGGCATGCATAAATGCAGGAAAACTTAAGAGCACCTCGTCCAAAAATTTGATCTTGTTTGACCATCACCCTAGCCTTCAATAAGTATCAGAAAATTTGAAAGCTTATTGTCCAAAAATTAGTTTATATTCTAGACATGCTCATGGACATGGATAAATGCAGGAAAACTTAAAAGTACCTCGTCCAAAATTTGACTTGTTTGACCATCACCCTAGACATCCATAAGTATCGAAAAATTCGAAAGCATCTTGTCCAAAAATTAGTTTATGGTCTAGAAATGCTCATTGGCATGCATAAATGCAGGAAAACTTAAAAGCACCTCATCCAAAAATTTTACTTGTTTTACCATCATCCTAGACGTCCATAAGTATCGAAAAATTCGAAAGCTTCTTGTCCAAAAATTAGTTTATGGTCTAGACATGCTCATGGGAATGCATAAATGCAGGATACTTAAAAGTACCTCGTCCAAAAATTTGATCTTATTTGACCATCACCCTAGACGTCCATAAGTATCAAAAAATTCGAAAGCTTATTGTCCAAAAATTAGTTTATGGTCTAGACATGCTCATGGGCATGGATAAATGCAGGAAAACTTAAAAGTACCTCGTCCAAAAATTTGACTTGTTTGACCATCAACCTAGACGTCCATAAGTGTCGAAAATTTCGAAAGCATCTTGTCCAAAAATTAGTTTATGGTCTAGACATTCTCATGGGCATGCATAAATGCAGGAAAACTTAAAAGCACCTCGTCCAAAATTTTGATCTTGTTTGACCATCACCCTAGACTTAAATAAGTATCAGAAAATCTGAAAGCTTATTGTCCAAAAATTAGTTTATGTTCTAGACATGCTCATGGACATGGATAAATGCAGGAAAACTTAAAAGTACCTCGTCCAAAATTTGACTTGTTTTACCATTATCCTAGACGTCCATAAGTATCGAAAAATTCGAAAACATCTTGTCCAAAAATTAGTTTATGGTCTAGAAATGCTCATTGGCATGCATAAATGCAGGAAAACTTAAAAGCACCTCGTCCAAAAATTTGACTTGTTTGACCATCACCCTAGACGTTCATAAGTACCGAAAAATTCGAAAACTTCTTGTCCAAAAATCAGTTTATGGTCTAGACATGCTCATGGGCATGGATAAATGCAGGAAAACTTAAAAGTACCTCGTCCAAAAATTTGACTTGTTTTACCATCATCTTAGACGTCCATAAGTATCGAAAAATTCGAAAGCTTCTTGTCCATAAATTAGTTTATGGTCTAGAAATGCTCATTGGCATGCATAAATGCAGGAAAACTTAAAAGCACCCCGTCCAAAAATTTTACTTGTTTTACCATCATCCTAGACGTCCATAAGTATCGAAAAATTCGAAAGCTTCTTGTCCAAAAATTAGTTTATGGTCTAGACATGCTCATGGGCATGCATAAATGCAGGAAAACTTAAAAGTACCTCGTCCAAAAATTTGATTTTATTTGACCATCACCCTAGACGTCCATAAGTATCAAAAAATTCGAAAGCTTATTGTCCAGAAATTAGTTTATGGTCTAGACATGCTCATGGGCATGGATAAATGCAGGAAAACTTAAAAGTACCTCGTCCAAAAATTTGACTTGTTTGACCATCTACCTAGACGTCCATAAGTGTCGAAAATTTCGAATGCATCTTGTCCAAAAATTAGTTTATGGTTTAAACATGCTCATGGGCATGCATAAATGCAGAAAAACTTAAAAGCACCTCGTCCAAAAATTTGACTTGTTTGACCATCACCCTAGACGTCCATAAGTATCGAAAAATTCAAAATCTTCTTGTCCAAAAATTAGTTCATGGTCTAAACATGCTCATGGGCATGAATATATGTAGGAAAACTTAAAAGTACCTCGTCCAAGAATTTGGTCTTTTCTAACCATCACCCTAGACGTCCATAAGTATCGAAAATTTCGAAAGAATGTTATCCAAAAATTAGTTTATGGTCTAGACACGCTCATGGGAATGCATAAATGCAGGAAAATTTAAAAGTACCTCGTCCAAAAATTTGATCTTGTTTGACCATCACCCTAGACGTCCATAAGTGTCGAAAAATTCGAAAGCTTCTTGTCCAAAAATTAGTTTATGGTCTAGACATGCTCATGAGCATGCATAAATGCAGGAAAACTTAAAAGCACCTCGTCAAAAAATTTGATCTTGTTTGACCATCACCCTAGACTTCAATAAGTATCAGAAAATTTGAAAACTTATTGTCCAAAAATTAGTTTATGTTCTAGACATGCTCATGGACATGGATAAATGCAGGAAAACTTAAAAGTACCTCGTCCAAAATTTGACTTGTTTGACCATCACCCTAGACATCCATAAGTATCGAAAATTTCGAAAGCATCTTGTCCAAAAATTAGTTTATGGTCTAGAAATGCTCATTGGCATGCATAAATGCAGGAAAACTTAAAAGCACCTCGTCCAAAAATTTAACTTGTTTTACCATTATCCTAGACGTCCATAAGTATCGAAAAATTCGAAAGCATCTTGTCCAAAAATTAGTTTATGGTCTAGAAATGCTCATTGGCATGCATAAATGCAGGAAAACTTAAAAGCACCTCGTCCAAAAATTTGACTTGTTTGACCATCACCCTAGACGTCCATAAGTACCGAAAAATTCGAAAGCTTCTTGTCCAAAAATCAGTTTATGGTCTAGACATGCTCATGGGCATGGATAAATGCAGGAAAACTTAAAAGTACCTCGTCCAAAAATTTGACTTGTTTGACCATCACCCTAGACGTCCATAAGTATCGAAAAATTCGAAAGCATCTTGTACAAAAATTAGTTTATGGTCTAGACATGCTTATGGGCATGCATAAATGCAGGAAAACCTAAAAGCACCTCGTCCAAAAATTTGATCTTTTTTGACCATCACCCTAGACTTCAATAAGTATCAGAAAATTTGAAAGCTTATTGTCCAAAAATTAGTTTATGTTCTAGACATGCTCATGGACATGGATAAATGCAGGAAAACTTAAAAGTACCTCGTCCAAAATTTGACTTGTTTGACCATCACCCTAGACATCCATAAGTATCGAAAAATTCGAAAGCATCTTGTCCAAAAATTAGTTTATGGTCTAGAAATGCTCATTGGCATGCATAAATGCAGGAAAACTTAAAAGCACCCCGTCCAAAAATTTTACTTGTTTTACCATCATCCTAGACGTCCATAAGTATCGAAAAATTCGAAAGCTTCTTGTCCAAAAATTAGTTTATGGTCTAGACATGCTCATGGGCATGCATAAATGCAGGAAAACTTAAAAGTACTTCGTCCAAAAATTTGATTTTATTTGACCATCACCCTAGACGTCCATAAGTATCAAAAAATTCGAAAGCTTATTGTCCAGAAATTAGTTTATGGTCTAGACATGCTCATGGGCATGGATAAATGCAGGAAAACTTAAAAGTACCTCGTCCAAAAATTTGACTTGTTTGACCATCTACCTAGACGTCCATAAGTGTCGAAAATTTCGAATGCATCTAGTCCAAAAATTAGTTTATGGTTTAAACATGCTCATGGGCATGCATAAATGCAGAAAAACTTAAAAGCACCTCGTCCAAAAATTTGACTTGTTTGACCATCACCCTAAACGTCCATAAGTATCGAAAAATTCAAAATCTTCTTGTCCAAAAATTAGTTCATGGTCTAAACATGCTCATGGGCATGAATATATGTAGGAAAACTTAAAAGTACCTCGTCCAAGAATTTGGTCTTTTCTAACCATCACCCTAGACGTCCATAAGTATCGAAAATTTCGAAAGAATGTTATCCAAAAATTAGTTTATGGTCTAGACACGCTCATGGGAATGCATAAATGCAGGAAAATTTAAAAGTACCTCGTCCAAAAATTTGATCTTGTTTGACCATCACCCTAGACGTCCATAAGTGTCTAAAATTTCGAAAGCTTCTTGTCCAAAAATTAGTTTATGGTCTAGACATGCTCATGAGCATGCATAAATGCAGGAAAACTTAAAAGCACCTCGTCAAAAAATTTGATCTTGTTTGACCATCACCCTAGACTTCAATAAGTATCAGAAAATTTGAAAGCTTATTGTCCAAAAATTAGTTTATGTTCTAGACATGCTCATGGACATGGATAAATGCAGGAAAACTTAAAAGTACCTCGTCCAAAATTTGACTTGTTTGACCATCACCCTAGACATCCATAAGTATCGAAAATTTCGAAAGCATCTTGTCCAAAAATTAGTTTATGGTCTAGAAATGCTCATTGGCATGCATAAATGCAGGAAAACTTAAAAGCACCTCGTCCAAAAATTTAACTTGTTTTACCATTATCCTAGACGTCCATAAGTATCGAAAAATTCGAAAGCATCTTGTCCAAAAATTAGTTTATGGTCTAGAAATGCTCATTGGCATGCATAAATGCAGGAAAACTTAAAAGCACCGCGTCCAAAAATTTGACTTGTTTGACCATCACCCTAGACGTCCATAAGTACCGAAAAATTCGAAAGCTTCTTGTCCAAAAATCAGTTTATGGTCTAGACATGCTCATGGGCATGGATAAATGCAGGAAAACTTAAAGTACCTCGTCCAAAAATTTGACTTGTTTGACCATCACCCTAGACGTCCATAAGTATCGAAAAATTCGAAAGCATCTTGTCCAAAAATTAGTTTATGGTCTAGACATGCTCATGGGCATGCATAAATGCAGGAAAACTTAAGAGCACCTCGTCCAAAAATTTGATCTTGTTTGACCATCACCCTAGCCTTCAATAAGTATCAGAAAATTTGAAAGCTTATTGTCCAAAAATTAGTTTATATTCTAGACATGCTCATGGACATGGATAAATGCATGAAAACTTAAAAGTACCTCGTCCAAAATTTGACTTGTTTGACCATCACCCTAGACATCCATAAGTATCGAAAAATTCGAAAGCATCTTGTCCAAAAATTAGTTTATGGTCTAGAAATGCTCATTGGCATGCATAAATGCAGGAAAACTTAAAAGCACTTCATCCAAAAATTTTACTTGTTTTACCATCATCCTAGACGTCCATAAGTATCGAAAAATTCGAAAGCTTCTTGTCCAAAAATTAGTTTATGGTCTAGACATGCTCATGGGAATGCATAAATGCAGGATACTTAAAAGTACCTCGTCCAAAAATTTGATCTTATTTGACCATCACCCTAGACGTCCATAAGTACCGAAAAATTCGAAAACTTCTTGTCCAAAAATCAGTTTATGGTCTAGACATGCTCATGGGCATGGATAAATGCAGGAAAACTTAAAAGTACCTCGTCCAAAAATTTGACTTGTTTTACCATCATCTTAGACGTCCATAAGTATCGAAAAATTCGAAAGCTTCTTGTCCATAAATTAGTTTATGGTCTAGAAATGCTCATTGGCATGCATAAATGCAGGAAAACTTAAAAGCACCCCGTCCAAAAATTTTACTTGTTTTACCATCATCCTAGACGTCCATAAGTATCGAAAAATTCGAAAGCTTCTTGTCCAAAAATTAGTTTATGGTCTAGACATGCTCATGGGCATGCATAAATGCAGGAAAACTTAAAAGTACCTCGTCCAAAAATTTGATTTTATTTGACCATCACCCTAGACGTCCATAAGTATCAAAAAATTCGAAAGCTTATTGTCCAGAAATTAGTTTATGGTCTAGACATGCTCATGGGCATGGATAAATGCAGGAAAACTTAAAAGTACCTCGTCCAAAAATTTGACTTGTTTGACCATCTACCTAGACGTCCATAAGTGTCGAAAATTTCGAATGCATCTTGTCCAAAAATTAGTTTATGGTTTAAACATGCTCATGGGCATGCATAAATGCAGAAAAACTTAAAAGCACCTCGTCCAAAAATTTGACTTGTTTGACCATCACCCTAGACGTCCATAAGTATCGAAAAATTCAAAATCTTCTTGTCCAAAAATTAGTTCATGGTCTAAACATGCTCATGGGCATGAATATATGTAGGAAAACTTAAAAGTACCTCGTCCAAGAATTTGGTCTTTTCTAACCATCACCCTAGACGTCCATAAGTATCGAAAATTTCGAAAGAATGTTATCCAAAAATTAGTTTATGGTCTAGACACGCTCATGGGAATGCATAAATGCAGGAAAATTTAAAAGTACCTCGTCCAAAAATTTGATCTTGTTTGACCATCACCCTAGACGTCCATAAGTGTCGAAAAATTCGAAAGCTTCTTGTCCAAAAATTAGTTTATGGTCTAGACATGCTCATGAGCATGCATAAATGCAGGAAAACTTAAAAGCACCTCGTCAAAAAATTTGATCTTGTTTGACCATCACCCTAGACTTCAATAAGTATCAGAAAATTTGAAAGCTTATTGTCCAAAAATTAGTTTATGTTCTAGACATGCTCATGGACATGGATAAATGCAGGAAAACTTAAAAGTACCTCGTCCAAAATTTGACTTGTTTGACCATCACCCTAGACATCCATAAGTATCGAAAATTTCGAAAGCATCTTGTCCAAAAATTAGTTTATGGTCTAGAAATGCTCATTGGCATGCATAAATGCAGGAAAACTTAAAAGCACCTCGTCCAAAAATTTAACTTGTTTTACCATTATCCTAGACGTCCATAAGTATCGAAAAATTCGAAAGCATCTTGTCCAAAAATTAGTTTATGGTCTAGAAATGCTCATTGGCATGCATAAATGCAGGAAAACTTAAAAGCACCGCGTCCAAAAATTTGACTTGTTTGACCATCACCCTAGACGTCCATAAGTACCGAAAAATTCGAAAGCTTCTTGTCCAAAAATCAGTTTATGGTCTAGACATGCTCATGGGCATGGATAAATGCAGGAAAACTTAAAGTACCTCGTCCAAAAATTTGACTTGTTTGACCATCACCCTAGACGTCCATAAGTATCGAAAAATTCGAAAGCATCTTGTCCAAAAATTAGTTTATGGTCTAGACATGCTCATGGGCATGCATAAATGCAGGAAAACTTAAGAGCACCTCGTCCAAAAATTTGATCTTGTTTGACCATCACCCTAGCCTTCAATAAGTATCAGAAAATTTGAAAGCTTATTGTCCAAAAATTAGTTTATATTCTAGACATGCTCATGGACATGGATAAATGCAGGAAAACTTAAAAGTACCTCGTCCAAAATTTGACTTGTTTGACCATCACCCTAGACATCCATAAGTATCGAAAAATTCGAAAGCATCTTGTCCAAAAATTAGTTTATGGTCTAGAAATGCTCATTGGCATGCATAAATGCAGGAAAACTTAAAAGCACCTCATCCAAAAATTTTACTTGTTTTACCATCATCCTAGACGTCCATAAGTATCGAAAAATTCGAAAGCTTCTTGTCCAAAAATTAGTTTATGGTCTAGACATGCTCATGGGAATGCATAAATGCAGGATACTTAAAAGTACCTCGTCCAAAAATTTGATCTTATTTGACCATCACCCTAGACGTCCATAAGTATCAAAAAATTCGAAAGCTTATTGTCCAAAAATTAGTTTATGGTCTAGACATGCTCATGGGCATGGATAAATGCAGGAAAACTTAAAAGTACCTCGTCCAAAAATTTGACTTGTTTGACCATCAACCTAGACGTCCATAAGTGTCGAAAATTTCGAAAGCATCTTGTCCAAAAATTAGTTTATGGTCTAGACATTCTCATGGGCATGCATAAATGCAGGAAAACTTAAAAGCACCTCGTCCAAAATTTTGATCTTGTTTGACCATCACCCTAGACTTAAATAAGTATCAGAAAATCTGAAAGCTTATTGTCCAAAAATTAGTTTATGTTCTAGACATGCTCATGGACATGGATAAATGCAGGAAAACTTAAAAGTACCTCGTCCAAAATTTGACTTGTTTTACCATTATCCTAGACGTCCATAAGTATCGAAAAATTCGAAAACATCTTGTCCAAAAATTAGTTTATGGTCTAGAAATGCTCATTGGCATGCATAAATGCAGGAAAACTTAAAAGCACCTCGTCCAAAAATTTGACTTGTTTGACCATCACCCTAGACGTCCATAAGTACCGAAAAATTCGAAAACTTCTTGTCCAAAAATCAGTTTATGGTCTAGACATGCTCATGGGCATGGATAAATGCAGGAAAACTTAAAAGTACCTCGTCCAAAAATTTGACTTGTTTGACCATCACCCTAGACGTCCATAAGTATCGAAAAATTCGAAAGCATCTTGTACAAAAATTAGTTTATGGTCTAGACATGCTTATGGGCATGCATAAATGCAGGAAAACCTAAAAGCACCTCGTCCAAAAATTTGATCTTTTTTGACCATCACCCTAGACTTCAATAAGTATCAGAAAATTTGAAAGCTTATTGTCCAAAAATTAGTTTATGTTCTAGACATGCTCATGGACATGGATAAATGCAGGAAAACTTAAAAGTACCTCGTCCAAAATTTGACTTGTTTGACCATCACCCTAGACATCCATAAGTATCGAAAATTTCGAAAGCATCTTGTCCAAAAATTAGTTTATGGTCTAGAAATGCTCATTGGCATGCATAAATGCAGGAAAACTTAAAAGCACCTCGTCCAAAAATTTAACTTGTTTTACCATTATCCTAGACGTCCATAAGTATCGAAAAATTCGAAAGCATCTTGTCCAAAAATTAGTTTATGGTCTAGAAATGCTCATTGGCATGCATAAATGCAGGAAAACTTAAAAGCACCTCGTCCAAAAATTTGACTTGTTTGACCATCACCCTAGACGTCCATAAGTACCGAAAAATTCGAAAGCTTCTTGTCCAAAAATCAGTTTCTGGTCTAGACATGCTCATGGGAATGGATAAATGCAGGAAAACTTAAAAGTACCTTGTCCAAAAATTTGACTTGTTTGACCATCACCCTAGACATCCATAAGTATCGAAAAATTCGAAAGCATCTTGTCCAAAAATTAGTTTATGGTCTAGAAATGCTCATTGGCATGCATAAATGCAGGAAAACTTAAAAGCACCTCGTCCAAAAATTTGACTTGTTTGACCATCACCCTAGACGTCCATAAGTATCGAAAAATTCAAAATCTTCTTGTCCAAAAATTAGTTTATGATCTAGACACGCTCATGGGAATGCATAAATCCAGGAAAACTTAAAAGTACCTCGTCCAAAAATTTGATCTTATTTGACCATCACTCTAGACGTCCATAAGTATCAAAAAATTCGAAAGCTTATTGTCCAAAAATTAGTTTATGGTCTAGACATGCTCATGGGAATGGATAAATGCAGGAAAACTTAAAATTACCTCGTCCAAAAATTTGACTTGTTTGACCATCACCCTAGACTTCCATAAGTATCGAAAAATTCGAAAGCATCTTGTCCAAAAATTAGTTTATGGTACAGAAATGCTCATTGGCATGCATAAATACAGGAAAACTTAAAAGCACCTCGTCCAAAAATTTGACTTGTTTGACCATCACCCTAGACGTCCATAAGTATCGAAAAATTCGAAAGCATCTTGTCCAAAAATTAGTTTATGGTCTAGACATGCTCATGGGCATGCATAAATGCAGGAAAACTTAAGAGCACCTCGTCCAAAAATTTGATCATGTTTGACCATCACCCTAGCCTTCAATAAGTATCAGAAAATTTGAAAGCTTATTGTCCAAAAATTAGTTTATATTCTAGACATGCTCATGGACATGGATAAATGCATGAAAACTTAAAAGTACCTCGTCCAAAATTTGACTTGTTTGACCATCACCCTAGACATCCATAAGTATCGAAAAATTCGAAAGCATCTTGTCCAAAAATTAGTTTATGGTCTAGAAATGCTCATTGGCATGCATAAATGCAGGAAAACTTAAAAGCACCTCATCCAAAAATTTTACTTGTTTTACCATCATCCTAGACGTCCATAAGTATCGAAAAATTCGAAAGCTTCTTGTCCAAAAATTAGTTTATGGTCTAGACATGCTCATTGGAATGCATAAATGCAGGATACTTAAAAGTACCTCGTCCAAAAATTTGATCTTATTTGACCATCACCCTAGACGTCCATAAGTATCAAAAAATTCGAAAGCTTATTGTCCAAAAATTAGTTTATGGTCTAGACATGCTCATGGGCATGGATAAATGCAGGAAAACTTAAAAGTACCTCGTCCAAAAATTTGACTTGTTTGACCATCAACCTAGACGTCCATAAGTGTCGAAAATTTCGAAAGCATCTTGTCCAAAAATTAGTTTATGGTTTAGACATGCTCATGGGCATGCATAAATGCAGAAAAACTTAAAAGCACCTCGTCCAAAAATTTGGCTTGTTTACCATCACCCTAGACGTCCATAAGTATCGAAAAATTCAAAATCTTCTTGTCCAAAAATTAGTTCATGGTCTAAACATGCTCATGGGCATGAATATATGTAGGAAAACTTAAAAGTACCTCGTCCAAAAATTTGGTCTTTTCTAACCATCACCCTAGACGTCCATAAGTATCGAAAATTTCGAAAGAATCTTATCCAAAAATTAGTTTATGGTCTAGACACGCTCATGGGAATGCATAAATGCAGGAAAATTTAAAAGTACCTCGTCCAAAAATTTGATCTTGTTTGACCATCACCCTAGACGTCCATAAGTGTCGAAAAATTCGAAAGCTTCTTGTCCAAAAATTAGTTTATGGTCTAGACATGCTCATGGGCATGCATAAATGCAGGAAAACTTAAAAGCACCTCGTCAAAAAATTTGATCTTGTTTGACCATCACCCTAGACTTCAATAAGTATCAGAAAATTTGAAAGCTTATTGTCCAAAAATTAGTTTATGTTCTAGACATGCTCATGGACATGGATAAATGCAGAAAAACTTAAAAGTACCTCGTCCAAAATTTGACTTGTTTGACCATCACCCTAGACATCCATAAGTATCGAAAAATCGAAAGCATCTTGTCCAAAAATTAGTTTATGGTCTAGAAATGCTCATTGGCATGCATAAATGCAGGAAAACTTAAAAGCACCTCGTCCAAAAATTTAACTTGTTTTACCATTATCCTAGACGTCCATAAGTATCGAAAAATTCGAAAGCATCTGGTCCAAAAATTAGTTTATGGTTTAGAAATGCTCATTGGCATGCATAAATGCAGGAAAACTTAAAAGCACCGCGTCCAAAAATTTGACTTGTTTGACCATCACCCTAGACGTCCATAAGTACCGAAAAATTCGAAAGCTTCTTGTCCAAAAATCAGTTTATGGTCTAGACATGCTCATGGGCATGGATAAATGCAAAAAAACTTAAAGTACCTCGTCCAAAAATTTGACTTGTTTGACCATCACCCTAGACGTCCATAAGTATCGAAAAATTCGAAAGCATCTTGTCCAAAAATTAGTTTATGGTCTAGACATGCTCATGGGCATGCATAAATGCAGGAAAACTTAAAAGCACCTCGTCCAAAAATTTGATCTTGTTTGACCATCACCCTAGACTTCAATAAGTATCAGAAAATTTGAAAGCTTATTGTCCAAAAATTAGTTTATATTCTAGACATGCTCATGGACATGGATAAATGCAGGAAAACTTAAAAGTACCTCGTCCAAAATTTGACTTGTTTGACCATCACCCTAGACATCCATAAGTATCGAAAAATTCGAAAGCATCTTGTCCAAAAATTAGTTTATAATCTAGAAATGCTCAGTGGCATGCATAAATGCAGGAAAACTTAAAAGCACCTCGTCCAAAAATTTAACTTGTTTTACCATTATCCTAGACGTCCATAAGTATCGAAAAATTCGAAAGCATCTTGTCCAAAAATTAGTTTATGGTCTAGAAATGCTCATTGGCATGCATAAATGCAGGAAAACTTAAAAGCACCTCGTCCAAAAATTTGACTTGTTTGACCATCACCCTAGACGTCCATAAGTACCGAAAAATTCGAAAGCTTCTTGTCCAAAAATTAGTTTTTGGTCTAGACATGCTCATGGGCATGCATAAATGCAGGAAAACTTAAAAGTACCTCGTCCAAAAATTTGACTTGTTTGACCATCAACCTAGACGTCCATAAGTATCGAAAATTTTGAAAGCATCTTGTCCAAAAATTAGTTTATGGTCTAGAAATGCTCATGGGCATGCATAAATGCAGGATAACTTAAAAGTACCTCGTCCAAAAATTTGATCTTGTTTGACCATCACCCTAGACTTCAATAAGTATCAAAAATTTTGAAAGCTTATTGTCCAAAAATTAGTTTATGGTCTAGACATGCTCATGGACATGGATAAATGCAGGAAAACTTAAAAGTACCTCGTCCAAAAATTTGACTTGTTTGACCATCACTCTAGACATCCATAAGTATCGAAAATTTCGAAAGCATCTTGTCCAAAAATTAGTTTATGGTCTAGAAATGCTCATTGGCATGCATAAATGCAGGAAAACTTAAAAGCACCTCGTCCAAAAATTTAACTTATTTTACCATTATCCTAGACGTCCATAAGTATCGAAAAATTCGAAAGCATCTTGTCCAAAAATTAGTTTATGGTCTAGAAATGCTCATTGGCATGCATAAATGCAGGAAAACTTAAAAGCACCTCGTCCAAAAATTTGACTTGTTTGACCATCACCCTAGACGTCCATAAGTACCGAAAAATTCGAAAGCTTCTTGTCAAAAAATCAGTTTATGGTCTAGACATGCTCATGGGCATGGATAAATGCAGGAAAACTTAAAAGTACCTCGTCCAAAAATTTGATCTTATTTGACCATCACCCTAGACGTCCATAAGTATCAAAAAATTCGAAAGCTTATTGTCCAAAAATTAGTTTATGGTCTAGACATGCTCATGGGCATGGATAAATGCAGGAAAACTTAAAAAGTACCTCGTCCAAAAATTTGACTTGTTTGACCATCAACCTAGACGTCCATAAGTGTCGAAAATTTCGAAAGCATCTTATCAAAAATTAGTTTATGGTTTAGACATGCTCATGGGCATGCATAAATGCAGAAAAACTTAAAAGCACCTCGTCCAAAAATTTGGCTTGTTTGACCATCACCCTAGACGTCCATAAGTATGGAAAAATTCAAAATCTTCTTGTCCAAAAATTAGTTCATGGTTTAAACATGCTCATGGGCATGCATATATGTAGGAAAACTTAAAAGTACCTCGTCCAAAAATTTGGTCTTTTCTAACCATCACCCTAGACTTCCATAAGTATCGAAAATTTCGAAAGAATCTTATCCAAAAATTAGTTTATTGTCTAGACACGCTAATGGGAATGCATAAATGCTGGAAAATTTAAAAGTACCTCGTCCAAAAATTTGATCTTGTTCGACCATCACCCTAGACGTCCATAAGTGTCGAAAAATTCGAAAGCTTCTTGTCCAAAAATTAGTTTATGGTCTATACATGCTCATGGGCATGCATAAATGCAAGAAAACTTAAAAGTACCTCGTCCAAAAATTTGATCTTATTTTACCATCACTCTAGACGTCCATAAGTATCAAAAAATTCGAAAGCTTATTGTCCAAAAATTAGTTTATGCTCTAGACATGCTCATGGGCATGGATAAATGCAGGAAAACTTAAAAGTACCTCGTCCAAAAATTTGACTTGTTTGACCATCAACCTAGACGTCCATAAGTATCGAAAATTTTGAAAGCATCTTGTCCACAAATTAGTTTATGGTCTAGAAATGCTCATGGGCATGCATAAATGAAGGATAACTTAAAAGTACCTCGTCCAAAAATTTGATCTTGTTTGACCATCACCCTAGACTTCAATAAGTATCAAAAAAATTGAAAGCTTATTGTCCAAAAATTAGTTTATGGTCTAGACATGCTCATGGACATGGATAAATGCAGGAAAACTTAAAAGTACCTCGTCCAAAAATTTGACTTGTTTGACCATCACCCTAGACATCCATAAGTATCGAAAATTTCGAAAGCATCTTGTCCAAAATTAGTTTATGGTCTAGAAATGCTCATTGGCATGCATAAATGCAGGAAAACTTAAAAGCACCTCGTCCAAAAATTTAACTTGTTTTACCATTATCCTAGACGTCCATAAGTATCGAAAAATTCGAAAGCATCTTGTCCAAAAATTAGTTTATGGTCTAGAAATGCTCATTGGCATGCATAAATGCAGGAAAACTTAAAAGCACCTCGTCCAAAAATTTGACTTGTTTGACCATCACCCTAGACGTCCATAAGTACCGAAAAATTCGAAAGCTTCTTGTCCAAAAATCAGTTTATGGTCTAGACATGCTCATGGGCATGGATAAATGCAGGAAAACTTAAAAGCACCTCGTCCAAAAATTTGATCTTGTTTCACCATCACCCTAGACTTCAATAAGTATCAGAAAATTTGAAAGCTTATTGTCCAAAAATTAGTTTATGTTCTAGACATGCTCATGGACATGGATAAATGCAGGAAAACTTAAAAGTACCTCGTCCAAAATTTGATTTGTTTGACCATCACCCTATACATCCATAAGTATCAAAAAATTCGAAAGCATCTTGTCCAAAAATTAGTTTATGGTCTAGAAATGCTCATTGGCATGCATAAATACAGGAAAACTTAAAAGCACCTCGTCCAAAAATTTTACTTGTTTTACCATCATCCTAGACGTCCATAAGTATCGAAAAATTCGAGTCCAAAAATTAGTTTATGGTCTAGACATGCTCATGGGCATGCATAAATGCAGGAAAACTTAAAAGTACCTCGTCCAAAAATTTGATCTTATTTGACCATCACCCTAGACGTCCATAAGTATCAAAAAATTCGAAAGCTTATTGTCCAAAAATTAGTTTATGGTCTAGACATGCTCATGGGCATGCATAAATGCAAGAAAACTTAAAAGTACCTCGTCCAAAAATTTGATCTTATTTTACCATCACTCTAGACGTCCATAAGTATCAAAAAATTCGAAAGCTTATTGTCCAAAAATTAGTTTATGCTCTAGACATGCTCATGGGCATGGATAAATGCAGGAAAACTTAAAAGTACCTCGTCCAAAAATTTGACTTGTTTGACCATCAACCTAGACGTCCATAAGTATCGAAAATTTTGAAAGCATCTTGTCCACAAATTAGTTTATGGTCTAGAAATGCTCATGGGCATGCATAAATGAAGGATAACTTAAAAGTACCTCGTCCAAAAATTTGATCTTGTTTGACCATCACCCTAGACTTCAATAAGTATCAAAAAAATTGAAAGCTTATTGTCCAAAAATTAGTTTATGGTCTAGACATGCTCATGGACATGGATAAATGCAGGAAAACTTAAAAGTACCTCGTCCAAAAATTTGACTTGTTTGACCATCACCCTAGACATCCATAAGTATCGAAAATTTCGAAAGCATCTTGTCCAAAATTAGTTTATGGTCTAGAAATGCTCATTGGCATGCATAAATGCAGGAAAACTTAAAAGCACCTCGTCCAAAAATTTAACTTGTTTTACCATTATCCTAGACGTCCATAAGTATCGAAAAATTCGAAAGCATCTTGTCCAAAAATTAGTTTATGGTCTAGAAATGCTCATTGGCATGCATAAATGCAGGAAAACTTAAAAGCACCTCGTCCAAAAATTTGACTTGTTTGACCATCACCCTAGACGTCCATAAGTACCGAAAAATTCGAAAGCTTCTTGTCCAAAAATCAGTTTATGGTCTAGACATGCTCATGGGCATGGATAAATGCAGGAAAACTTAAAAGCACCTCGTCCAAAAATTTGATCTTGTTTCACCATCACCCTAGACTTCAATAAGTATCAGAAAATTTGAAAGCTTATTGTCCAAAAATTAGTTTATGTTCTAGACATGCTCATGGACATGGATAAATGCAGGAAAACTTAAAAGTACCTCGTCCAAAATTTGATTTGTTTGACCATCACCCTATACATCCATAAGTATCAAAAAATTCGAAAGCATCTTGTCCAAAAATTAGTTTATGGTCTAGAAATGCTCATTGGCATGCATAAATACAGGAAAACTTAAAAGCACCTCGTCCAAAAATTTTACTTGTTTTACCATCATCCTAGACGTCCATAAGTATCGAAAAATTCGAGTCCAAAAATTAGTTTATGGTCTAGACATGCTCATGGGCATGCATAAATGCAGGAAAACTTAAAAGTACCTCGTCCAAAAATTTGATCTTATTTGACCATCACCCTAGACGTCCATAAGTATCAAAAAATTCGAAAGCTTATTGTCCAAAAATTAGTTTATGGTCTAGACATGCTCATGGGCATGCATAAATGCAAGAAAACTTAAAAGTACCTCGTCCAAAAATTTGATCTTATTTTACCATCACTCTAGACGTCCATAAGTATCAAAAAATTCGAAAGCTTATTGTCCAAAAATTAGTTTATGGTCTAGACATGCTCATGGGCATGCATAAATGCAGGAAAACCTAAAAGCACCTCGTCCAAAAATTTGATCTTGTTTGACCATCACCCTAGACATCCATAAGTATCGAAAAATTCGAAAGCATCTTGTCCAAAAATTAGTTTATGGTCTAGAAATGCTCATTGGCATGCATAAATACAGGAAAACTTAAAAGCACCTCGTCCAAAAATTTGGTCTTTTCTAACCATCACCCTAGACGTCCATAAGTATCGAAAATTTCGAAAGAATCTTTTCCAAAAATTAGTTTATGGTCTAGACACGCTCATGGGAATGCATAAATGCAGGAAAATTTAAAAGTACCTCGTCCAAAAATTTGATCTTGTTTGACCATCACCCTAGACGTCCATAAGTGTCGAAAAATTCGAAAGCTTCTTGTCCAAAAATTAGTTTATGGAATAGACATGCTCATGGGCATGCATAAATGCAGGAAAACTTAAAAGCACCTCGTCCAAAAATTTGATCTTGTTTCACCATCACCCTAGACTTCAATAAGTATCAGAAAATTTGAAAGCTTATTGTCCAAAAATTAGTTTATGTTCTAGACATGCTCATGGACATGGATAAATGCAGGAAAACTTAAAAGTACCTCGTCCAAAATTTGATTTGTTTGACCATCACCCTATACATCCATAAGTATCGAAAATTTCGAAAGCATCTTGTCCAAAAATTAGATTATGGTCTAGAAATGCTCATTGGCATGCATAAATGCAGGAAAACTTAAAAGCACCTCATCCAAAAATTTAACTTGTTTTACCATTATCCTAGACGTCCATAAGTATCGAAAAATTCGAAAGCATCTTGTCCAAAAATTAGTTTATGGTCTAGAAATGCTCATTGGCATGCATAAATGCAGGAAAATTTAAAAGCACCTCGTCCAAAAATTTGACTTGTTTGACCATCACCCTAGACGTCCATAAGTACCGAAAAATTCGAAAGCTTCTTGTCCAAAAATCAGTTTATGGTCTAGACATGCTCATGGGCATGGATAAATGCAGGAAAACTTAAAGTACCTCGTCCAAAAAATTGACTTGTTTTACCATCATCCTAGACGTCCATAAGTATCGAAAAATTCGAAAGCTTCTTGTCCAAAAATTAGTTTATGGTCTAGACATGCTCATGAGCATGCATAAATGCAGGAAAACTTAAAAGTACCTCGTCCAAAAATTTGATCTTATTTGACCATCACCCTAGACGTCCATAAGTATCAAAAAATTCGAAAGCTTATTGTCCAAAAATTAGTTTATGATCTAGACATGCTCATGGGCATGGATAAATGCAGGAAAACATAAAAGTACCTCGTCCAAAAATTTGACTTGTTAGACCATCAACCTAGACGTCCATAAGTGTCGAAAATTTCGAAAGCATCTTGTCCAAAAATTAGTTTATGGTTTAGACATGCTCATGGGAATGCATAAATGCAGAAAAACTTAAAAGCACCTCGTCCAAAAATTTGACTTGTTTGACCATCACCCTAGACGTCCATAAGTATCGAAAAATTCAAAATCTTCTTGTCCAAAAATTAGTTCATGGTCTAAACATGCTCATGGGCATGCATATATGTAGGAAAACTTAAAAGTACCTCGTCCAAAAATTTGGTCTTTTCTAACCATCACCCTAGACGTCCATAAGTATCGAAAATTTCGAAAGAATCTTATCCAAAAATTAGTTTATGGTCTAGACACGCTCATGGGAATGCATAAATGCAGGAAAACTTAAAAGTACCTCGTCCAAAAATTTGATCTTATTTGACCATCACTCTAGACGTCCATAAGTATCAAAAAATTTGAAAGCTTATTGTCCAAAAATTAGTTTATGGTCTAGACATGCTCATGGGCATGGATAAATGCAGGAAAACTTAAAAGTACCTCGTCCAAAAATTTGACTTGTTTGACCATCAACCTAGACGTCCATAAGTATCGAAAATTTTGAAAGCATCTTGTCCAAAAATTAGTTTATGGTCTAGACATGCTCATGGGCATGGATAAATGCAGGAAAACTTAAAAGTACCTCGTCCAAAAATTTGACTTGTTTGACCATCAACCTAGACGTCCATAAGTATCGAAAATTTTGAAAGCATCTTGTCCAAAAATTAGTTCATGGTCTAAACATGCTCATGGGCATGCATATATGTAGGAAAACTTAAAAGTACCTCGTCCAAAAATTTGGTCTTTTCTAACCATCACCCTAGACGTCCATAAGTATCGAAAATTTCGAAAGAATCTTATCCAAAAATTAGTTTATGGTCTAGACACGCTCATGGGAATGCATAAATGCAGGAAAACTTAAAAGTACCTCGTCCAAAAATTTGATCTTATTTGACCATCACTCTAGACGTCCATAAGTATCAAAAAATTTGAAAGCTTATTGTCCAAAAATTAGTTTATGGTCTAGACATGCTCATGGGCATGGATAAATGCAGGAAAACTTAAAAGTACCTCGTCCAAAAATTTGACTTGTTTGACCATCAACCTAGACGTCCATAAGTATCGAAAATTTTGAAAGCATCTTGTCCAAAAATTAGTTTATGGTCTAGACATGCTCATGGGCATGGATAAATGCAGGAAAACTTAAAAGTACCTCGTCCAAAAATTTGATCTTGTTTGACCATCACCCTATAATTCAATAAGTATCAGAAAATTTGAAAGCTTATTGTCCAAAAATTAGTTTATGGTCTAGACATGCTCATGGACATGGATACATGCAGGAAAACTTGAATGTACCTCGTCCAAATTTGACTTGTTTGACCATCACCCTAGACATCCATAAGTACCGAAAAATTCGAAAGCATCTTGTCCAAAAATTAGTTTATGGTTTAGAAATGCTCATTGGCATGCATAAATGCAGAAAAACTTAAAAGCACCTCGTCCAAAAATTTTACTTGTTTTACCATCATCCTAGACGTCCATAAGTATCGAAAAACTCGAAAGCATCTTGTACAAAAATTAGTTATGGTCTAGAAATGCTCATTGGCATGCATAAATGCAGGAAAACTTAAAAGCACCTCGTCCAAAAATTTGACTTGTTTGACCATCACCCTAGACGTCAATAAGTACCGAAAAATTCGAAAGCTTCTTGTCCAAAAACCAGTTTATGGTCTAGACATGCTCATGGGCATGCATAAATGCAGGAAAACTTAAAAGTACCTCGTCCAAAAATTTGACTTGTTTGACCATCAACCTAGACGTCCATAAGTATCGAAAATTTTGAAAGCATCTTGTCCAAAAATTAGTTTATGGTCTAGACATGCTCATGGGCATGGATAAATGCAGGAAAACTTAAAAGTACCTCGTCCAAAAATTTGACTTGTTTGACCATCAACCTAGACGTCCATAAGTATCAAAAAATTTGAAAGCTTATTGTCCAAAAATTAGTTTATGGTCTAGACATGCTCATGGGCATGGATAAATTCAGGAAAACTTAAAAGTACCTCGTCCAAAAATTTGACTTGTTTGACCATCAACCTATACGTCCATAAGTGTCGAAAATTTCGAAAGCATCTTGTCCAAAAATTAGTTTATGGTCTAGACATGCTCATGGGCATGCATAAATGCAGGAAAACTTAAAAGTACCTCGTCCAAAAATTTAAACTTGTTTGACCATCACCCTATAATTCAATAAGTATCAGAAAATTTGAAAGCTTATTGTCCAAAAATTAGTTTATGGTCTAGACATGCTCATGGACATGGATACATGCAGGAAAACTTGAATGTACCTCGTCCAAATTTGACTTGTTTGACCATCACCCTAGACATCCATAAGTATCGAAAAACTCGAAAGCATCTTGTACAAAAATTAGTTATGGTCTAGAAATGCTCATTGGCATGCATAAATGCAGGAAAACTTAAAAGCACCTCGTCCAAAAATTTGACTTGTTTGACCATCACCCTAGACGTCAATAAGTACCGAAAAATTCGAAAGCTTCTTGTCCAAAAACCAGTTTATGGTCTAGACATGCTCATGGGCATGCATAAATGCAGGAAAACTTAAAAGTACCACGTCCAAAAATTTGACTTGTTTGACCATCAACCTAGACGTCCATAAGTATCGAAAATTTTGAAAGCATCTTGTCCAAAAATTAGTTTATGGTCTAGACATGCTCATGGGCATGGATAAATGCAGGAAAACTTAAAAGTACCTCGTCCAAAAATTTGACTTGTTTGACCATCAACCTAGACGTCCATAAGTATCGAAAATTTTGAAAGCATCTTGTCCAAAAATTAGTTCATGGTCTAAACATGCTCATGGGCATGCATATATGTAGGAAAACTTAAAAGTACCTCGTCCAAAAATTTGGTCTTTTCTAACCATCACCCTAGACGTCCATAAGTATCGAAAATTTCGAAAGAATCTTATCCAAAAATTAGTTTATGGTCTAGACACGCTCATGGGAATGCATAAATGCAGGAAAACTTAAAAGTACCTCGTCCAAAAATTTGATCTTATTTGACCATCACTCTAGACGTCCATAAGTATCAAAAAATTTGAAAGCTTATTGTCCAAAAATTAGTTTATGGTCTAGACATGCTCATGGGCATGGATAAATGCAGGAAAACTTAAAAGTACCTCGTCCAAAAATTTGACTTGTTTGACCATCAACCTAGACGTCCATAAGTATCGAAAATTTTGAAAGCATCTTGTCCAAAAATTAGTTTATGGTCTAGACATGCTCATGGGCATGCATAAATGCAGGAAAACTTAAAAGTACCTCGTCCAAAAATTTGATCTTGTTTGACCATCACCCTATAATTCAATAAGTATCAGAAAATTTGAAAGCTTATTGTCCAAAAATTAGTTTATGGTCTAGACATGCTCATGGACATGGATACATGCAGGAAAACTTGAATGTACCTCGTCCAAATTTGACTTGTTTGACCATCACCCTAGACATCCATAAGTACCGAAAAATTCGAAAGCATCTTGTCCAAAAATTAGTTTATGGTTTAGAAATGCTCATTGGCATGCATAAATGCAGAAAAACTTAAAAGCACCTCGTCCAAAAATTTTACTTGTTTTACCATCATCCTAGACGTCCATAAGTATCGAAAAACTCGAAAGCATCTTGTACAAAAATTAGTTATGGTCTAGAAATGCTCATTGGCATGCATAAATGCAGGAAAACTTAAAAGCACCTCGTCCAAAAATTTGACTTGTTTGACCATCACCCTAGACGTCAATAAGTACCGAAAAATTCGAAAGCTTCTTGTCCAAAAACCAGTTTATGGTCTAGACATGCTCATGGGTATGGATAAATGCAGGAAAACTTAAAAGTACCTCGTCCAAAAATTTGACTTGTTTGACCATCACCCTAGACGTCCATAAGTATCGAAAAATTCGAAAGCATCTTGTCCAAAAATCAGTTTATGGTCTAGACATGCTCATGGGCATGGATAAATGCAGGAAAACTTAAAAGTACCTCGTCCAAAAATTTGACTTCTTTGACCATCAACCTAGACGTCAATAAGTACCGAAAAATTCGAAAGCTTCTTGTCCAAAAATCAGTTTATGGTCTAGACATGCTCATGGGCATGGATAAATGCAGGAAAACTTAAAAGTACCTCGTCCAAAAATTTGACTTGTTTGACCATCACCCTAGATGTCCATAAGTATCGAAAAATTCGAAAGCTTCTTGTCCAAAAATCAGTTTATGGTCTAGACATGCTCATGGGCATGGATAAATGCAGGAAAACTTAAAAGTACCTCGTCCAAAAATTTGACTTGTTTGACCATCACCCTAGACGTCCATAAGTATCGAAAAATTCGAAAGAATATTATCCAAAAATTAGTTTATGGTCTAGACATGCTCATGGGCATGCATAAATGAAGGAAAAGTTAAAATTACGTCGTCCAAAAATTTGACTTGTTTGACCATCACTCTAGACGTCCATAAGTATCGAAAATTTCGAAAGCATCTTGTCAAAAATTAGTTTATGGTCTAGACATGCTCATGGGCATGCATAAATGCAGGAAAACTTAAAAGTACCTCGTCCATAAATTTTATCTTGTTTGACCATCACCCTAGACTTCAATAAGTATCAGAAAATTTGAAAGCTTATTGTCCAAAAATTAGTTTATGGTCTAGAAATGCTCATTGGCATGCATAAGTGCAGGAAAACTTAAAAGCACCTCGTCCAAAAATTTGACCATCACCCTAGACGTCCATAAGTATCGAAAAATTCAAAATCTTCTTGTCCAAAAATTAGCTCATGGTCTAAACATGCTCATGGGCATGCATATATGTATGAAAACTTAAAATTACCTCGTCCAAAAATTTGGTATTTTCTAACCATCACCCTAGACGTCCATAAGTATCGAAAAATTCAAAATCTTCTTGTCCAAAAATTAGTTCATGGTCTAAACATGCTCATGGGAATGCATATATGTATGAAAACTTAAAATTACCTCGTCCAAAAATTTGGTCTTTTCTAACCATCACCCTAGACGTCCATAAGTATCGAAAATTTCGAAAGAATCTTATCCAAAAATTAGTTTATGGTCTAGACATGCTCATGGGAATGTATAAATGCAGGAAAATTTAAAAGTACCTCGTCCAAAAATTTGATCTTATTTGACCATCACCCTAGACGTCCATAAGTATCGAAAAATTCGAAAGCTTCTTGTCCAAAAATTAGTTTATGGACTAGACATACTCATGGGCATGCATAAATGCAGGAAAACTTAAAAGTACCTCGTCCAAAAATTTGATCTTATTTGACCATCACCCTAGACATCCATAAGTATCAAAAAATTCGAAAGCTTATTGTCCAAAAATTAGTTTATGGTCTAGACATGCTCATGGGCATGGATAAATTCAGGAAAACTTAAAAGTACCTCGTCCAAAAATTTGACTTGTTTGACCATCAACCTATACGTCCATAAGTGTCGAAAATTTCGAAAGCATCTTGTCCAAAAATTAGTTTATGGTTTAGACATGCTCATGGGCATGCATAAATGCAGGAAAACCTAAAAGTACCTCGTCCAAAAATTTGATCTTGTTGGACCATCACTCTAGACTTCAATAAGTATCCGAAAATTTGAAAGCTTATTGTCAAAAAAATTAGTTTATGCTCTAGACATGCTCATGGGCATGGATAAATGAAGGAAAACTTAAAAGTACCTCCTTCAAAAATTTGACTTGTTTGACCATCACCCTAGACGTCCATAAGTATCGAAAAATTCGAATGCATCTTGTCCAAAAATTAGTTTATGGTCTATACATGCTCATTGGCATGCATAAATGCAGGAAAAATTAAAAGCACCTCGTCCAAAAATTTGATCTTGTTTGACCATCACCCTAGACGTTCATAAGTGTCGAAAAATTTGAAAGCATCTTGACTAAAAATTAGTTTATGGTCTAGACATGCTCATGGGCATGCATAAATGCAGGAAAACTTAAAAGTACCGCGGCCAAAAATTTGAGCTTGTTTGAGCATCATCATAAACATCCATAAGTATCGAAAAAATTCGAAAGCTTCTTGTCCAAAAATTAGTTTATCGTCTAGACATGCACATGGGCATGCATAAATGCAGGAAAACTTAAAAGTACCGCGTCCAGAAATTATATCTTGTTTGACCATAACCATAGACATCCATAAGTATCAAAAAATTCGAAGGCTTCTTGTCCAAAAATTAGTTTATAGCCTAGACATGCACACGGGTATGCATAAATGCAGGAAAATTTAAAAATACCTCGGCCAAAAAATTGATCTTGTTTGACCATCAACCAAGACGTCCAGAAGTATCGAAAATTTAGAAAGCTTCTTGTCAAAAAATTAGCTTATGGTCTAGACATGCTCATTGGCATGTATAAATACAGGAAAACTTAAAAGCACCTCGTCTAAAAATTTGATCTTGTTTGACCATCACCATAGACATCCATAAGTATCGAAAAAATTCGACAGCTTCTTATCCAAAAATTAGTTTATCATCTAGACATGCACATGGGCATGCATAAATGCAGGAAAACTTAAAAGTACCTAGTCCAAAAATTTGATCTTGGTTGACCATCACCGTAGACGTCCATAAGTATCAAAAAATTCGAAAGCATCTTGTCCAAAAATTAGTTTATGGTCTAGAAATGCTCATTGGCATGCATATATGCAGGAAAACTTAAAAGCACCTCGTCCAAAAATTTGACTTGTTTGACCATCACCCTAGACGTCCATAAGTATCGAAAAATTCGAAAGAATATTATCCAAAAATTAGTTTATGGTCTAGACATGCTCATGGACATGCATAAATGCAAGAAAAGTTAAAATTACGTCGTCCAAATATTTAAATTGTTTGACCATCACCCTAGACGTTCATAAGTATCGAAAAATTCGAAAGAATCTTATCCAAAAATTAGTTTATGGTCTAGACATGCTCATGGGCATGCATAAATGCAGGAAAAGTTAAAATTACGTCGTCCAAAAATTTGATCTTGTTTGACCATCACCCAAGATGTCCATAATTATCGAAAAATTCGAAAGCTTATTGTCCAAAAATTAATTTATGATCTAGACACGCTCATGGGAATGCATAAATGCAGGAAAATTTAAAAGTACCTCGTCCAAAAATTTGATCTTTTTTGACCATCTCCCTAGACGTCCATAAGTGTCGAAAAATTCGAAAGCTTCTTGTCCAAAAATTAGTTTATGGTCTAGACATGCTCATGGGCATGTATAAATGCAGGAAAACTTAAAAGTACCTCGTCCAAAAATTTGATCTTATTTGACCATCACTCTAGACGTCCATAAGTATCAAAAAATTCGAAAGCTTATTGTCCAAAAATTAGTTTATGGTCTAGAAACGCTCATGGGCATGGATAAATGCAGGAAAACTTAAAAGTACCTCGTCCAAAAATTTGACTTGTTTGACCATCACCCTAGACATCCATAAGTATCGAAAAATTCGAAAGCATCTTGTCCAAAACTTAGTTTATGATCTAGAAATTCTCATTGGCATGCATAAATGCAGGAAAACTTAAAAGCACCTCGTCCAAAAATTTGATTTGTTTGACCATCACCATAGACATCCATAAGTATCCAAAAATTTGAAAGCTTCTTGTCCAAAAATTAGTTTATAGCCTAGACATGCACCTGGGTATGCATAAATGCAGGAAAACTTAAAAATACCTCGTCCAAAAATTTGATCTTGTTTGACCATCACCCAAGACGTCCAGAAGTATCGAAAATTTCAAAAGCATCTTGTCCAAAAATTAGTTTATGGTCTAGACATGCTCATGGGTATGCATAAATCCAGGAAAACTTAAAAGTATCGCGTCCAAAAATTTGATCTTGTTTGACCATCACCATAGACATCCATAAGTATCGAAAAAATTCGACAGCTTCTTGTCCAAAAATTAGTTTATGGTCTAGACATTCTCATGGGCATGGATAAATGCAGGAAAACTTAAAAGTACCTCGTCCAAAAATTTGACTTGTTTGACCATCAACCTAGACGTTCATAAGTGTCGAAAATTTCGAAAGCATCTTGTCCAAAAATTAGTTTATGGTTTAGACATGCTCATGGGCATGGATAAATGCAGGAAAACTTAAAAGTACCTCATCCAAAAATTTGACTTGTTTGACCATCACCCTAGATATCCATAAGTATCGAAATATTCGAAAGCATCTTGTCCAAAAATTAGTTTATGGTCTAGACATGCTCATGTGCATGTATAAATGCAGGAAAACTTAAAAATACCTCGTCCAAAAATTTGACCTTGTCTAACCATCACCCTAGACGTCCATAAGTATCGAAAATTTCGAAAGCATTTTGTCCAAAAATTAGTTTATGGTCTAGACATGCTCATGGGCATGCATAAATGCAGGAAAAATTAAAAGTACTGGTCCAAAAATTTGATCTTGTTTTACCATCATCATAGACATCCATAAGTATCGAAAAAATTCGACAGCTTCTTGTCCGAAAATTAGTTTATCGTCTAGACATGCACATGGGCATGCATAAATGCAGGAAAACTTAAAAGTACGTCGTCCAAAAATTTGACTTGTTTGACCATCACCCTAAACGTCCATAAGTATCGAAAAATTCGAAAGAATCTTATCCAAAAATTAGTTTATGGTCTAGACATGCTCATGGGAATGCATAAATGCAGGAAAACTTAAAAGTACCGCGTCCAAAAATTATATCTTGTTTGACCATCACCATAGAAATCCATAAGTATCCAAAAATTCGAAAGCTTCTTGTCCAAAAATTAGTTTATAGCCTAGACATGCACCTGGGTATGCATAAATGCGGGAAAACTTAAAAATACCTCGGCCAAAAGTTTGATCTTCTTTGACCATCACCCAAGACGTCCAGAAGTATCGAAAATGTCGAAAGCATCTTGTCCAAAAATTAGTTTATGGTCTAGACATGCTCATGGGCATGCATAAATGCAGGAAAACTTAAAAGTACCGGGTCCAAAAATTTGATCTTGTTTGACCATCACCATAGACATCCATAAGTATCGAAAAAATTCGACAACTTCTTGTCCAAAAATTAGTTTATCGTTTAGACATGCACATGGGCATGCATAAATGCAGGAAAACTTAAAAGTACCTAGTCCAAAAATTTGATCTTGGTTGACCATCACCCTAGACGTCCATAAGTATCGAAAAATTCGAAAGAATCTTATCCAAAAATTAGTTTATGGTCTAGACATGCTCATGGGCATGCATAAATGCCGGAAAAGTTAAAATTACATCGTCCAAAAATTTGATTTGTTTGACCATCACCCTAGACGTCCATACTATCGAAAAATTCGAAAGAATCTTATCCAAAAATTAGTTTATGGTCTAGACACGCTCATGGGAATGCATAAATGCAGGAAAAATTAAAAGTACCTCGTCCAAAAATTTGATCTTGGTTGACCATCACCCTAGACGTCCATAAGTATCGAAAAATTCGAAAGCATTTTGTCCAAAAATTAGTTTATGGTCTAGACATGCTCATTGGCATGCATAAATACAGGAAAACATAAAAGCACCTCGTCCAAAAATTTTACTTGTTTGATCATCACCCTAGACGTCCATAAGTATCGAAAAATTCGAAAGCATCTTGTCCAAAAATTAGTTTATGGTCTAGACATGCTCATTGGCATGCATAAATACGGGAAAACTTAAAAGCACCTCGTCCAAAAATTTGATCTTGTTTGACCATCACCATAGACATCCATAAGTATCGAAAAAATTCGACAGCTTCTTGTCCTAAAATTAGTTTATCGCCTAGACATGCACATGGGCATGCATAAATGCAGGAAAACTTAAAAGTATCTCGTCGAAAATTTTTATCTTGGTTGACTATCACCCCAGACGTCCATAAGTATCGAAAGATTCTTGTCCAAAAATTAGTTTATGGTCTAGACATGCTCATGGGAATGCATAAATGCAGGAAAACTTAAAAGTACCGCGTCCAGAAATTATATCTTGTTTGACCATCACCATAGACATCCATAAGTATCGAAAAAATTCGAAAGCTTCTTGTCCAAAAATTAGTTTATCGTCTAGACATGCACATGGGCATGCATAAATGCAGGAAAACTTAAAAGTACCGCGTCCAGAAATTATATCTTGTTTGACCATAACCATAGACATCCATAAGTATCAAAAAATTCGAAGGCTTCTTGTCCAAAAATTAGTTTATAGCCTAGACATGCACACGGGTATGCATAAATGCAGGAAAATTTAAAAATACCTCGGCCAAAAAATTGATCTTGTTTGACCATCAACCAAGACGTCCAGAAGTATCGAAAATTTAGAAAGCTTCTTGTCAAAAAATTAGCTTATGGTCTAGACATGCTCATTGGCATGTATAAATACAGGAAAACTTAAAAGCACCTCGTCTAAAAATTTGATCTTGTTTGACCATCACCATAGACATCCATAAGTATCGAAAAAATTCGACAGCTTCTT